>NC_091343.1:18094367-18162406 GCF_038502225.1 Cherax quadricarinatus | reverse complement strand
TAATCAATAACAAGCTTCCTGAAGGGATAAAAATACATACAGCACTTTTATTTTAGGTACATGAACACATTCTTGATCTTATATAACCTGTCGCTTCTGTTAGGCCTGGTTTTGTCTGAGAAGTGTAGCATACGTAACAGTATCAAAAACGATTCACTGGTATAATATCACTAAAACCTGGGGTTGAAATCAGGCGTTCCATCGACCAGTATGTGGTGACAGTGTGCTTATATACATGTGGCATAAGCATTGTGGCGGCAAAGAACAGGTGCATCCATGCCACAGTTGTGTCCTTCCACTGGTGTAGCCGTGACCTTGGTGAAAGAAATGTATTTGCCATGGTGTACTCATAGTATGTGTTACTTTCCCTGACAATAATTTCCATCAGGGGTTCATTGAAGAATAACTGAAATCATTCCAATTCAGTGGCACTGTTCCCAAGTGTACGTGATGGCCGTATTCCACTTTGTGTTTTATCAAAGTCATGGGGATTGGGAACAAAATTGGCAACTTGCTGCCAATCCCAGATGCAGTCTGCTGGTGGGTTCTGGATATTGAAAGGTGGTTGTGGTTGTGGATGTTGTGGGAGTGTTGGGGTGGTTGAGGGTGGTTGTGGCTGTGCTGAGTTAGCAGCGTGGCCACTGCTGGTCCCACATGACTTGTGCTACCATCAACATCACCACCACCATTGCCTTCTGCCCCTCGCACATTACACATCCCCATTGTAACAATATCGTCATCTTCACTCTTGGGTTGTGGTGTAGGGCCACGGGATGTACTCCAAGATTTACTCCTTTGCCTTGGAAGGGCATCTGGCACACTACCAGAATGCATACTGCATCGTACATACTGCCGTTTCACTGGCGAGTATTCCCCCTCACTGTCACAACTCGAGCTGCTTTCAATAACTTGGAAATCATTATCATTATCACTTTCACTGCTCAGATTCGAGTCCTGTAGATGAGGAAATAGTTTCCTTTTTCATCCTGGTATAGGTGAATGTGAATGAGACAACCCAGCACCAGAGGTGGAAGGTTGAGGGTCATTGGGTTTTCATCACTAATTACGTTATCCTGGTCACTGCTTTCGGTCACACCCTCTTGAAAACTACGGAATTCACTTTCACTGGCACTTCCATCACTGTTAGAACTATCACTTGGTGAGGAGTGAGGTACTTCTTACTGAAAGGCATGTTGAACAAGGACTACCAAGATGGCATTCCCACAATGCACCACAGAGTCCCTGATTTTTTGCACAGGGTGCACACCCACCACGCAGACCCATTCTCTCACATGTAGGCCTGCCAGGTTTCTCCCGCTCGATTTGAAGCCTCTAGAATTTACTCGTGTTAATACGTCAGAAACATTGGCTTATAAGACATATATATATGACAAACAGTCAAAGGGTTAACTGAAGTGGTGAAATCAAAACACGAGATTACAGAGTTAATGAATATTACACTTATGCGAGATTTAACAGCTGCTATTAACAATATTAGTAAAGATGTTGACAGATATCGTTTTGGAGCGGTTAGTGTTTTTATTTAATAAATGTATGGAAGAGGGTAAGGTACCTAGGGATTGGCAGAGGGCATGCATAGTTCCTATGTATAAAGGCAAAGGGGACAAAAGAAAGTGTAAAAATTATAAGGGAATAAGTCTGTTGAGTATACCCGGTAAAGTGTATGGCAGAGTCATTACTGAAAGAATTATGAGTAAGACGGAGAGCAGGATAGCAGATGAACAAAGAGGCTTTAGGAAAGGTGGGGGGCGTGTAGACCAGTGTTTGCAGTGAAACATACATGAACAGTATTTAGATAAGGGTAAAGAGGTTTTTGTGGCATTTATGGATTTGGAAAAGGCATATGATAGGGTGGATAGGAGGGCAATATAGCAGATGTTGCAAATGTATGGAATAGGAGGTAGGTTACTGAAAGCGGTGAAAAGTTTTTACGAGGATAGTGAGGCTCAGGTTAGAGTATGTAGGTGAGAGGGAGATAATTTCCCAGTAAAAGTAGGCCTTAGACAGGGATGTGTGATGTCAACATGGCTGTTTAATATATTTATAGATGGAGTTGTAAGAAAAGTGAATGCTTGGGTGTTGGCAAGAGGTGTAGAGTTAAAAGATAAAGAATGTAACACAAAGTGGGAGTTGTCACAGTTGCTCTTTGCTGATGACAGTGTGCTCTTGGGAGATTCTGAAGAGAAGTTGCAGAGGTTGGTTGATGAGTTTTGTAGGATGCACAAAAAAAAGGAAATTAAAAGTGAATATAGGAAAGAGTAGGGTGATGAGGATAACAAAAAATTAGGTAACAAAAGACTGGATATCAGATTGGAGGGAGGGAGTATGGAGGTGGTGAATGTGTTCATATATTTGTGAGTGGACGTGTCAGCAGATGGGTCTATGAAGGATGAGGTGAATCATAGAAATGACGAGGGGAAAAAGGCGAGTGGTACATTGAGGAGTCTGTGGAAACTAAGAACTTTATCCATGAAAGCAAAGAGGGGAATGAGAGTATAGCTACTATAGTTACACCAACGCTCTTGTATGGGTGTCATGCATAGGTTGTGAATGTTGCAAGAAGGAGAAGGCTGGAGGCAGTGGAGATGTCATGTCTGAGGGCAATGTGTGGTGTAAATATAATGCAGAGAATCTGTAGTTTGGAGATTAGGATGATGTGTGGGATTACCAAAATGATTATCCAGAGGGATAATAGTTTTAGTAATCCCACACATGGTTTGAACATGTAGAGAGGATGGAACAAAACAAAATGACTTAGTGTATAAATCTGTAGTGGAGGGAAGGCAGGGTAGGGGTCAGCCTAGGAAAGGTTGGAGGGAGGGGGTAAAGAAGGTTTTGTGTGCGAGGGCTTGGAATTCCAGCAAGCGTGCGTGAGCATGGAGACAAATGGTTTTTAGGACTTGATGTGCTGTTGGAGTGTAAGCAAGGTAACACTTATGAAAGGATTCAGGGAAACCGGCAGGCCAGACTTGATTCCTGGAGATGGGAAGTACAGTGCCAGCACTCTGAAGGAGGGGTGTTAATGTTGCAGTTTTATAACTGTAGTGTAAGCATGCTTCTGGCAACACAGTGATGGAGTGAATGATGATGAAAGTTTTTCTTTTTTGGGCCACCCTGCCTTGGTGGGAAATGGCCAATGTGTTAATAAAAAAAAATAATGTTGACAGACGGGGAACTTTTGGCATTTTCAGACAGCGAGTTCCAAATTTTTTGGCCTTTTATTTGCATTCAGTTTTTGAACAGGTCGAGACATTCACACAGAATATCTTCAGAGTGATACTTGGTCCTTTTATTGTGTCCTGTTTTCTGTTGTAGCTCTCCATATAGAATTTAAGCTCTGGATTAATGTTTAAACTGTAGACATAGCATTCACAGTAGGTGTGAATATTTTTTATTTTAAGCAAATTAAAACTTTTGAACAAGAAAAGTGTGTATATTGCCTGGAGCCTGAATGGTTGATTATTCTGAGCTTATTTTTTTCTGACAAGCCACAAGTTGAAGGTGATTAGTTGCTGTTTATCCCCATGAGGCTACCACTGGTGAGGTATAGGTAGACTAGAGAAGCAAAAGTGAGCAGGGATACTTGAGGAGACATAGTGTACTTTTGAGATTGGCCACTGTGATTTAAAAATTTATTTTAGAACTGTTCTGATGTATGCTGAACTTTAGATTGCTGTTGCTGTGCGTTCCCAAGAATTTACCCTTGTCCTGCCTATTGACTGGTGTATTTTTATGTTTAAATGAACATTTTTTGCTTTGTTCCCAAGAATTATATAGAAGGCCTTATCAATATTGAGTGTGAGTTTGTTAGTTGTGATCCAAATAGATATTTTGTCATTTCAAGGGAGGTGCCTGGATGCTAGTGAAGAACTACTGATCTAAAGAATTGGAGCTACCCTCCCTCCCATTGAATCAAATCCTGATTACTTCCCATTTCCCAGAAGCTCTATGACCCTTAAGAGTTTAACAGTCACCATCAATAATAATAATACATAAACAAAAAAATAAAAATAATAATCTTTATATTATCATTGCAATCAAGTGAATAAGTGTCAGAAATTTCAATATCATATGATTTTTACTATATTTCAGCATATAATTATTATTAATTATTGGGATGCTTTATTAGTCGACCATAGTTTACTCTCACAAGCTTGTTGGATGTTCAAGCCCCTAGCACTCAAAACTTCCTTTACTCCCTCCCTATAATACTTTCTCTGATGATCCCTACCCCCTCCTTTCTTCCACCTTCCACTTATTCTGCTCCATCCTCTATAAATGCTCTAATTACATAAGAACATAAGAATGTAGGAACACTGCAGAAGGCCTACTGGCCCATACGAGGCAGGTCCTCAACTCCTCATCAGCCCTTTGAACTATACTTTTGGTAGGCCCACATTATCTATCAATGAATATTTTTTTTTTTTTTTCAACGTCGGCCGTCTCCCACCGAGGCAGGGTGACCCAAAAAAGAAAGAAAATCCCCAAAAAGAAAATACTTTCATCATCATTCAACACTTTCACCACACTCGCACATTATCACTGTTTTTGCAGAGGTGCTCAGAATACAACAGTTTAGAAGCATACACATATAAAGATACACAACATATCCCTCCAAACTGCCAATATCCCAAACCCCTCCTTTAAAGTGCAGGCATTGTACTTCCCATTTCCAGGACTCAAGTCCGACTATATGAAAATAACCGGTTTCCCTGAATCCCTTCACTAAATATTACCCTGCTCACACTCCAACAGATCGTCAGGTCCCAAGTACCATTCGTCTCCATTCACTCCTATCTAACACGCTCACGCACGCTTGCTGTAAGTCCAAGCCCCTTGCCCACAAAACCTCCTTTACCCCCTCTCTCCAACCCTTTCGAGGATGACCCCTACCCCGCCTTCCTTCCCCTATAGATTTATATGCTTTCCTTGTCATTCTACTTTGATCCATTCTCTCTAAATGACCAAACCACCTCAACAACCCCTCTTCTGCCCTCTGACTAATACTTTTATTAACTCCATACCTTATCCTAATTTCCACACTCTGAATTTTCTGCATAATATTTACACCACACATTGCCCTTAAACAGGACATCTCCACTGTCTCCAACCGTCTCCTCGCTGCTGCATTTACCACCCAAGCTTCACACCCATATAAGAGTGTTGGTACTACTATACTTTCATACATTCCCTTCTTTGCCTCCATAGATAACGTTTTTTGACTCCACATATACCTCAACGCACCACTCACCTTTTTTCCCTCATCAATTCTATGATTAACCTCATCCTTCATAAATCCATCTGCCGACACGTCAACTCCCAAGTATCTGAAAACATTCGCTTCTTCCATACTACTCCTCCCCAATTTGATATCCAATTTTTCTTTATCTAAATCATTTGACACCCTCATCACCTTACTCTTTTCTATGTTCACTTTCAACTTTCTACCTTTACACACATTCCCAAACTCATCCACTAACCTTTGCAATTTTTCTTTAGAATCTCCCATAAGCACAGTATCATCAGCAAAAAGTAACTGTGTCAATTCCCATTTTGAATTTGATTCCCCAAAATTTAATCCCACCCCTCTCCCGAACACCCTAGCATTTACTTCCTTTACAGCCCCATCTATAAATATATTAAACAACCATGGTGACATTACACATCCCTGTCTAAGACCTACTTTTACTGGGAAGTAGTCTCCCTCTCTTCTACACACCCTAACCTGAGCCTCACTATCCTCATAAAAACTCTTTACAGCATTTAATAACTTACCACCTATTTATTTATTTATTTATACTTGCAACATCTGCCACATTGCTCCTCTATCCACTCTATCATATGCCTTTTCTAAATCCATAAATGCAGTAAAAACTTCCCTACCTTTATCTAAATACTGTTCACATATATGCTTCAATGTAAACACTTGATCTACACATCCCCTACCCACTCTGAAACCTCCTTGCTCATCCGCAATCCTACATTCTGTCTTACCTCTAATTCTTTCAATTATAACCCTACCGTACACTTTTCCTGGTATACTCAGTAAATTTATTCCTCTATAATTTTTACAGTCTCTTTTGTCCCCTTTCCCTTTATATAAAGGGACTATACATGCTCTCCGCCAATCCCTAGGTACCTTCCCCTCTTTCATACATTTATTAAACAAAAGTACCAACCACTCCAACACTATGTCCCACCCCTGCTTTTAACATTTCTGTCATGATCCCATCAGTTCCAGCTGCTTTACCCCCTTTCATTTTATGTAATGCCTCACGTACCTCCCCCACACTTACATTCTGCTCTTCTTCACTCCTAAAAGATGGTATACCTCCCTGACCAGTGCATGAAATTACTGCCTCTGTTTCTTCCTTAACATTTAAAAGTTCCTCAAAATATTCTCGCCATCTACCTAATACCTCCATCTCCCCATCTACTAACTCCCCTACTCTGTTTTTAACTGACAAATCCATACTTTCCCTAGGCTTTCTTAACTTGTTTAACTCACTCCAAATTTTTTTTTTTTATTTTCATTAAAATTTCTTGACAGTGCCTCTCCCACTCTATCATCTGCTCTCATTTTGCACTCTCTCACCACTCTCTTTACCTTTCTTTTATTCTCCATATACTCTGCTCTTCTTATAACACTTCTGCTTTGTAAAAACCTCTCATAAGCTACCTTTTTCTCTTTTATCACACCCTTTACTTCATCATTCCACCAATCACTCTTCTTTCCTCCTGCCCCCACCCTCCTATAACCACAAACTTCTGCCTCACATTCTAATACTGCATTTTTAAAACTATTCCAACCCTCTTCAACCCCCCCACTACTCATCTTTGCACTAGCCCACCTTTCTGCCAATAGTCGCTTATATCTCACCCGAACTTCCTCCTCCCTTAGTTTATACACTTTCACCTCCCTCTTACTTGTTGTTGCCACCTTCCTCTTTTCCCATCTACCTCTTACTCTAACTGTAGCTACAACTAAATAATGATCCGATATATCAGTTGCCCCTCTATAAAGATGTACATCCTGGAGCCTACCCATCAACCTTTTATCCACCAATACATAATCTAATAAACTACTTTCATTACGTGCTACATCATACCTTGTATATTTATTTATCCTCTTTTTCATAAAATATGTATTACTTATTACCAAATCTCTTTCTACACATAGCTCAATTAAAGGCTCCCCATTTACATTTACCCCTGGCACCCCAAATTTACCTACTACACCCTCCATAACATTTTTACCCAGTTTAGCATTGAAATCCCCAACCACCATTACTCTCACACTTGATTCAATGTGTATATATTTTTTTTAATTCAACATCCAGTGCCATCAAACTCAAACTGGTCACTTAAGTTTACCATCTCTAAGTCAGGATGTTTGTAACTTATAATAATTTTAAATTGAAGGATCTTTTGTGTTGAAAAAATGGGTTTCATAAACATCTTGCCATATTTTTTTAAATATACACTTGGTGACCCCACATTACCTTTTAATTTCTATGCTTTTGAATTCTCTGCATAATATGTGTACCATACATTGCTTTCAAGCATGACATCTCCAGTGCTGCTAGCTTCCTTGGTACAACATTCAAAACTCACGTGTCTGTCTGTCTGTGTCTCACACACACACACACACACACACACACACAAACACACACACACAAACACACACACACACACACACAAGTACCACTATACTTTGGTACGTTCCTTTTTTTAACCTTGACACATCACCCACTTCTTTTTTCCATGCGTTTTATGATTCATCTCCCTTTCAAAAATTTATCTGTCATAATGTCTATTCTCAAATATTTAAATACATCCACTTCCTCCATACTCCCCCTCTCTCCAATCTGATATTCAATTGAGCATTGCCTAAACTTTTTCGTCACCCTCACCACCCTTTTCTTTTCCATGTTCACTTTTAATTTCCTTCTTTTACATACCCCCCCAAATTCACTCACCAACCTCTCCAACTTGTCTTCAGAATCCCCCATGAGAACTGTCATCATCACCAACGACTTCTTCTCAACCATAGGATCTAATCTCGCCAATAAAATCCCACATACTAATGCCCATGCCGGGGACTACCTAGATGGGAATTTCCCAAATTCCTTCTATCTTGCACCAACTGAGCCCTCGGAAGTCACCGAGATTATAAAGTCACTTAAAAACAACTCAGGGAATCTGTCTAATGTCCCACCATTACTGTACAAGCGAGCGGCCCATATCCTTTCGCATGCTATTTCATTACTTTTTAACGAGTCACTAGAAACTAGCACCTTCCCGAAACTACTCAAGATGGCAAGGGTTACACCAATACATAAAGGTGGTGACTCTAGACTTAAACAAATATAGGCCAATATCAAACTTACCATTGCTATCCAAAATCTTTGAGAAACTCGTGCACAGGAGACTATATTCATTTATAACAGCACAAAACATACTCAACCCCTGCCAATTTGGATTTAGGAAAAATAAAAGCACTAATGATGCAATCATAAAAATGCTAGATCTGCTTTACACAGCATTGGAAAATAAGGAATATCCACTAGGAATTTTTATTGACCTAAGAAAAGCTTTTGACACAGTAGACCACGACATCCTATTCCACAAACTTGACCATTACGGTATAAGAGGCCATGCGCTTATTTCAAATCTTACCTTACTAATAGGTATCAGTATGTTACCATTAAAGACAGCATCAACAACACGGCCACTTGATACTGGAGTTCCGCAGGGAAGTGTCCTTGGTCCCCTGCTCTTCCTCATATACATCAATGATCTTCCAAACGTATCAAAACACCTGAAACCCATTCTCTTTGCTGACGACACGACTTGTGTCATCTCTCACCCTAATCTTGCCACCCTCAACACCATTGTTAACGAGGAGCTGATCAAAATATCGACTAGGATGACAGCCAATAAACTTACGCTTAACACTGACAAAACCTACTATATTATGTTTGGTAGCAGAGTAGGAGATGCACAAATTAACATTAAGATCGACAACACTCTAATTACCAGACATAATGAGGGCAAATTCCTAGGCCTATACCTTGACAACAACCTGAATTTCAGCACCCATATCCAACACATAACCAAAAAAGTATCCAAAACAGTTGGGATCCTCTCCAAGATACGATACTACATGCCACAAAATGCCCTTCTCACGCTATACCACTCACTTATTTATCCATACCTCACCTATGCTATATGTGCTTGGGGATCAACTGCAGCAACACACCTATAGCCAATAATATTTATTTATTTATTTATTTAGAAATTTAAGCATACATACAGAGGTACAAAAAAAAATACAGGTAAGAGCAGCATGCCAAAGCCACTTATATGCATAGCATTACGGGCTGGCTTAAAATTACCCAACAAAATAACCCAACAAAAAGCTGCAGTAAGAATAATCACTAAATCCCATCCCTGGCAACACACCCCCCCACTCTTCATAGATCTAAACTTACTCCCTGTTCAGTACATCCACACTTACTACTGTGCAATCTACATCTACAGGACCTTACACTCCAATATCAACCTTGACCTAAAACGCTTTCTTGATAGTTGTGACAGAACCCACAGGCATAACACCAGACACAAACATCTCTACGACATTCCCCATTTCCGACTAAACCTTTACAAAAATTCAATGTATGTCAAAGGCCCTAAAATCTGGAACACCCTACCTGAGAACTCTAGAACTGCAGACACATTCATCACCTTCAAAACTACCATTAGAAAACATCTTATCTCCCTGATAAACCCCATCAACTAACTACACGAATACCACCTGGTGGTTCACACTTACACTCACTCACCCATTTGACCATAAACAGAAATATTAATCTCAATCTTAAAATAATGACTCCTATGATACTCCAATACTGAAACTATGTACTGTGCCAAAACAAAAGCATTCACATTGCTAAACTCACAAACTAGTATTTAGTCACTTAGCCATAATACCAACTTACCTCATAATTTGTAATATTTTAAAATAAAGAATTAAACTAAGTCTGCCCGAAATGCCTAGCCATGCTAGGCATTCTAGTGGTACACTCTGTAATCATTATTTAACTACATGTAAATCACACAACAACCAAATTCTGTAAATTCAACATTGTAATCTTTATAGAGAATAAACTTTGAATTTGAATTGAATTTGAAAAAAAAAAAGCAATGGTGACAAATCCCAATTCATATCAGATCCAACATCTTTCAATCCCATACCTCTTCTCAACACCCCAGCATTTACTTCTTCTACAACCCCATCTATAAATATGTTACACCATCATAGTGACTTCAAATGTCCTTGTCCAAGTCCTACTTTCACTGGAAAATAGTCCTCCCTCCCACCAACATACCCTAACCCAAGTCTCATGCTGCATAAACACTTGAAACTGCAGCACCTGCCACATGGTTGTTCAATCCACCATGTCATACTCCTTTTATAAATCCATTAATGCAACAAACAGCTTTTTACCCTTATTTAAATATTGTTAATTTGTTTACTTCAATATAAAATAAACACTTGGTCAACCTATACTCTATCATTCCTAAATCCTTGCTGCACCTCTGCAATTCTACTTTCTGTTTTACCCCGAACACTTTTGATAATAATTCTACTGTAAACTTTGTGGTATACTCTACAGGCTTATCCCCCTTGTATAAGGGAGCTATGCATGTTCTCTGCCAATCCTTTGAAACTTTCTTCTTTTGTTTGCATATATGAGGTGCTATCAAATTATAATAATAATCAAAAAGAAGCGCTAAACCACAAGGGTTATACAGCACAGCAGGGCAGGGAAGGATGCAGGGGAAATGGGTGGCAAGAGGGGGAGGGGTGATTATTAGGGTATGGAGTGTAGCGGGGCAGTGGATAGTGCAGGGGTATAGGGTAGCTAGAGAGTAAGGCAGAAAGGACAGAGGAAAGTGCTAGAGGCATCATTATCAGAGTTTGTGTAGTAAATCAATCACTGTCAAAAAGTCAATGAGAGAGTCTGGATTAACCCTTAAATTGTCCAACCGTAGATCTATGTTCACCTGCATGGCACTGAATATTTTGAAAAATCAAAAAAATAGTTTTTTGTTTTTAAATTAAAGAGGACAATTTTCTGTGTGGTATAAGACCCAAAAAAAAATTTAAGACCAGTACTGTACTTACCGAGATATAAGACCACAAAGTTGGCTCTGGATGCTCACCTGATGGCAACATCCAATCCTGCCACTTGCAGAAGTGTTGCCGATCTACCTTTTTTTCTAGTTTTTATTTTAATTTATATAATTTTTATGTTCTGATAATTACAATTTATACTAATTCTTGTGATTTCATAGCCAATCTTTGTTCTGACACTAATATGTACTGAAATAATGCTCAAATTGTAACAATCACGCCAACAGGTGAGCATTTTCACCTGCCCTGATCATTTGCTATTGTCTAGAAATAGATCCCAACGATGTTTTAGACACACTGGAGTATGAAACTCCTTGAAGAATGGTATTATGACAAGGGTCAGCTAAGTGACATTTGATGAATGTGCCCTGCTGGAGGGAACCTTGCCTTTATATGTTTTTACTCTTGCACACAAACATGTCTGTATGTCTGTGTCTGTCTGCATCTAGCTCTGCTTATCAGTCCGCGTCTCGCTCTGCTTATCTGTCCGCGTCTCGCTCTGCTTATCTGTCCGCGTCTCGCTCTGCTTATCTGTCCGCGTCTCGCTCTGCTTATCTGTCCGCGTCTCGCTCTGCTTATCTGTCCGCGTCTCGCTCTGCTTATCTGTCCGCGTCTCGCTCTGCTTATCTGTCCGCGTCTCGCTCTGCTTATCTGTCCGCGTCTCGCTCTGCTTATCTGTCCGCGTCTCGCTCTGCTTATCTGTCCGCGTCTCGCTCTGCTTATCTGTCCGCGTCCAGCTCTGCTTATCTGTCCGCATCCAGCTCTGCTTATCTGTCCGCATCCAGCTCTGCTTATCTGTCTGTCTAGCTCTGCTTATCTGTCTGTGCCTAGCTCGCATATCTGTGTATCTGCCTGTGTGTGTGTGTTTACCTGGAGTTTACATGGAGAGAGTTCCGGGGGTCAACGCCCCCACGTCTTTCCATCTGCTTGCCTCTGTCTCAGGGAGCAGCTAGTAAACCTGTTGGTTTGTGGTGTATGAGCCGCTCCCAGATTGCTGAGCAAGTGACACTGCTATTATTTGCGTCCGGCAGGCCGGACTTGAGTCCTGGAGATGGGAAGTACAGTGCCTGCACTCTGAAGGAGGGGTGTTAATGTTGCAGTTTAAAAACTGTAGTGTAAAGCACCCTTCTGGCAAGACAGTGATGGAGTGAATGATGGTGAAAGTTTTTCTTTTTCGGGCCACCCTGCCTTGGTGGGAATCGGCCAGTGTGATAATAAAATGTTCCACAGTCAGCCCTCCTGGCCCTATATCACTCACTCATTTACCCCTATCTCATCTATGGAATTTGTGCATGGGGCTCAACAACAATAAATCATCTCAGACCATTAATTACCCAACAAAAGGCTGCAGTCAGAATAACAAATTCCCACTCCAGGCAGCATATTCCACCGATATTCAAAACTCTAAACTTACTCACCTTACAAAACATCCATACTTATTACTGTGCCTACTACATACACAGAACACTAAACTCGGATATAAACCCTCCCCTCAAACTTCTCCTTACCAACCTCAACAGAACACATGACCATAACACAAGGCACAGATCATTCTTTGATGTTCCCCCGTGTCCATCTCACACTATGTAAAAACTCAATTTACATAAAAGGCCCAAAAATCTGGTATTCATTACCTGAGAATATAAAAGAAATACTGTCTGTTTATCAATTCAAGACTTCTTAAAAACCACTTACTCAACCACAACTAAATAAATACTGAATAACAATCTCATAAATGCATAACCTGTGACCCTATCAAACTGTTTTTCTTAATTACATTACCTAATAGAATACCCTATTCTCTTGAATGCACAGTAACTCATCTAATGACCATATGACCTGTTTCTGCACTACAAATCATTGATTTTAGTCGATCTGATTCGATTATATTATACATTGTTATGCTACAAATTTGTACAACTTTAATGCTTCTTATTTGAAATACTCATTTGTACTTCATGTTGTAATTTGTTTACTGTAATTTTTACCACTGAATATATTATTGCTTAGTTAATCTTAAGTGAATTTTAAGCCTGCCTATGATGCTCTGCATGCAAGGGACTTTTGGCATGTACACCCAATCACTATTTCTTTGTACACCTATGTATCATGTCCAAATAAAAATAAATCAATAAATTTAAGTCTTATATCTACAAACACTAAAGGTAGTAAGCTGGTAGACAGCAACCACCCAGGGAGGTACTACCGCCCTGCCAAGCGAGTAAAACGAAAGCCTGTAATTGTTTTACATGATGATAGGATTGCTAGTGTCCTTTTTTTCTGTCTGAAATATGCAAGATTTCAGGTACATCTTGCTATTTCTACTTACACTTAGGTCACACTACACATACATGTACAAGCATATATATACATACCCCTCTGGGTTTTCTATTTTCACTCTAGTTCTTGTTTATTTCCTCTTACCTTCATGGGGAAGTGGAACAGAATTCTTCCTCCGTAAGCCATGCGTGTTGTAAGAGGCAACTAAAATGCCAGGAGCATGGGGCTAGTAACCCCTTCTCCTATATATATTACTACATGTAAAAGGAGACCTTTGTTTTTCCTTTTGGGCTACCCTGCCTCGGTGGGATACGGCTGGTGTGTTGAAAGATCTACAAACACTGTATAGCACTTGGCCTGGAATTTTTGGGTTATCCTATGTAATTTACATTATGTATAATAACTGTATTTATGAGTATACATTTGAGAGACAGAGATACAGATAGACAGAGAAATAGATATATAGACAGATACTGAGAGAGAGCCAAAGCCAGCCAGCCAGCTGAATACATAAGAACATAAAGAACACTGCAGGAGGCCTACTGGCCCATGCAAGGCAGGTCCATGTCACCCTCCCAGCTTAGACCAATGACCCACCTAGTCAGGTCACAGCCACTGAAAGAAGGAGCATGACATCTGACCTAGTAGCACAAGCTAGTCACACCCACTCATGCATTTATCTAACCTATTTCTACTTTCCTCTTAAAATGCGAGTGTTAATATGACATTATATCAGTGAATCCCTGGTGTTTGCCACTATTTGCTCTAGCTGGCACTCAATTGAACTGGTGCTCCCACAAGGCATTAAGTGGTCCCCGATTTTTTTCATAATGCGCACACTGAGTGAACAGATCCATTCTTTCATGTCTAGGCAAATCAGGCCTATCATGCCAAATTTGAAGGAATGAAAAATAAAATGTCAATATACGTTCGGAGCGCTGCACACATGCATGTATATCTGTGTGTGGATAGTTTAAGGGTTAAAGGAGGGTCCATCAGCAAGAAGGGAAGCTAAAGAAATGGCAGCGGAGTGGAGATGACGATGGAGGTAAATTCTGTGTGCTTGTTGATAGAGTGGACAGTCCAACTGAATGTGGCTAACAGATACTGGAACTTGACAATTCTCACAGAGAGGAACAGGGTACTTCTCCATGAGATGCCCATGAGTAAGACGAGTGTGGCCGATGCAAAGACCGTAGAGAGTAGTTTCCCAACCTTGACACTGATGACAAGACGACGGCCAGAAACCTATACTCATTTTCATAGAATGAAGTTTGTTATGGAGCAGATCAGATCAACGTTGTTGCCAAAGGGTGCGAAGGTGGGTAGCAATTTCAGTGAAATAGTCTGTGAATGGAACAGCTCTATATGAAATTGGGAGGTCATGTACTGCTGACCAAGCAGCAGTGTTGGCCTGTTCATTGCCGTGTACGTCAACATGACCAGGGACCCAGCAAAAAACTATCTTTGTGTCTGCTAGAGATACGGTGTAGCCAAAGTTGGATACGAAAAACTAGGGGGTGAGGTGTATCAAATTTTTTTATAGCCTGTAATGCACTAAGGGAGTCTGAAACAACCACAAATGATGACACAGGCATAGATGCTATACAGATAAGTGCTACAAGAATGGCATATGATTCAGCCATAAAAATGCTAGCCGAGGATAATAACCGTCCTCGCATGACGTTGTCTGGAAACACTGTTGCGAATCCGACGCCATCAGAAGACTTAGAATCATCGGTGTACACTATGATGGCATGAGAATGAGAGTGGAAGTGGTCACAAAAAAGAGAGCAGGAAGCCACCACAGGTAGTTGGGTTTTCATGCATGGCTGTGGGAAAGAACAGATGTTAACAGCTGGAACTTCCCATGGGGGCAGGGAAAAGTGAGATACTACATGAACATAGAAAGGTGGTAACTGAACAGAAGACGAGCGAATGGAGATGGAGAGAAAAGGGGCGGAGTAAGCAAGGGTGGCGAACAAATAATGTCTAACAACAGTGACCATCCTATATACAGAAGGATCGTGGAGGTCATGAGATCGAACATAACAGTGAAGGCAAAGAGCATCACGGCAATCAGACAAGGATGGAATATTCACTTCTGCATAGAGGCTCTCAACAGGGGATGAACGAAAGGCACCAAGGCACAGACGGAGACTTTGGTGATGAATGGGATATAACTTAGAGTTGCAGGTGAGGCTGCAGAATAGATTTGGTCATCATAATCCAGCTTGGACAAGACTAGGGTCGAATGCAAACAGAGGAAAGTGCGACGATCTGCTCCCCATGAACGATGCACGAGAACTTTAAGGAGATTTAGCCGACCATGGCAAGCTGACTTTAAAGAAGAAAATGTGTGGTCTCCACATCAGCTGGCGATCAATGCGCAGGCCCAGAAACTTGACCGTACCACATGCTGGAATACGTGAACTGTGCAAGTATGAGGGAGTATCTAGAATTAGAGGATGTCTAGTGAAGGTAATGAACCGGGTTTTCGTACTAGAAAATTTGAAGTCGTGAGAAGTGGTCCAATGGGAGACTCGGACTATCACAACCTGAAGGGAGGCTGCTACTATTCGACAGTCAGTGGCCGAGTAAGCTATAGCAAAGTCATCAACATCAATTTAACAATAAGATCGACAGCACTCTAATTGCCAGACATAATGAGGGCAAATTTCTAGGCCTATACCTCGACAACAACCTGAATTTCAGCACCCATATCCAACACACATCAAAAAAAGTATCCAAAACAGTTGGGATCCTCTCCAAGATATGATACTACGTGCCGCAAAATACCCTTCTCCCACTATACCATTCACTCATTTATCCATACCTCACCTATGCTACTTGTGCTTGGGGATCAACTGCAGCAATACACCTAAAGCCAATAATATCTCAACAAAAAGCTGCAATAAGAATAATCACTAATTCCCATCCCTGGCAACACATCTCCCCACTCTTCATAGATCTAAACTTACTCCCTGTTCAGAACATCCACACTTACTACTGTGCAATCTACATATACAGGACCTTAAATTCCAATATTAACCTTGACCAAAAATGCTTTCTTGATAGTTGTGACAGGACCCACAGGCATAACACCAGACACAAACATCTCTACGACATTCCCCGTGTCCGACTAAACCTTTACAAAAACTCAATGTATGTCAAAGGCCCTAAAATCTGGAATACTACGTGAAAACTCTAGAACAGTACACACATTCATCACCTTCAAAACTACTGTTAGAAAACATCTTATCTCCCTGATACACCCCATCAACTACATAAAAACCACCTGGTGGTCCACATTTACACTCACTCACTCACCCATTTGACTATAAGCACAGAAATACATATCCTAATCTTAAAATAATGATTCCAAACTAGTCATAAGTTTGCCTGTGATACTCCAATATAGAAACTATGTATTGTGCCAAAACAAAAGCTTTCACATTGCTAAACTCACAAACTAGTATTTGTCACTTAGTATTTAGTCAACTTACTCCACAATTTGTTATAATTTAGGGTTAAGAATTAATCAAAGTTTGCCCGAAATGCCTAGCCTTGCTAGGTGTTCTAGTGGCCCCCTCTGTAATTATTTTACTACATGTAAACCACACAACCAAAATCTGTAAACCCTGCATTGTAATCCTTATAGAGAATAAAATAAAATAAGGTTTGATGTTTTTTGATTTTTGTTTTGATTTGATTTTTGTTTTGATTTGATTTTTGTTTTGATTTGATTTTTGTTTTGATTTGATTTTTGATTTGATTTGATTTTTGATTTGATTTGATTTGATTTTTGATTTGATTTGATTTGATTTGATACAGTGATGACCAAATATGCGAAGGAAGAATGGAAGGCAAGTCATTTATAGCTAAGAGAAAAAGAGTAGTGCTGAGGACACAACACTGTGGAACTCCCTCGGCTTGTACAAAGTCCAAGGAAAGCGAGGTGCCAACACGGACCCGAAAATGTCTATTGGACAAGAAAGCAGCAAAGAAGTTTGCCAAAGTAGATTACCGTGGAGGCCTAAGGAGTGGGCTTGGGCTAGGATGTTATATCTCCAAGTGGTGTCATATGCCTTCTCTAGATCTAAGACAAAGTGGTTATTAGCAAAGGCATTTCGAATATACGTATCTAAGTGAAGCAAGGGGTCTACAGTAGAGCAGCCTTTGCAAAAGCTATATCAGACATCTATTCACCAATCATTCCACCACCTTCCAGACCACACTGGTCAGGGCAATGGGACGATAATGAGAGGTGTATAGTCCAGAGGCGCCCGGTTTGCAAAACGGTAGTACAATACAGTAGCTGATCTCCAGTGTTGAGGGAGAACCCCTCGTTTCCAAATTAGATTGAAAAGACATAAAAGAACGGGAAGGGTCATAGAATGGAGATGTTGAAGCATACTGACGTGGATATCATCAGGTCCTGGTGCCGACAGCCAGCAAATGGAAAGTGTGGACACCAGTTCCTGAAGAGTAAAAGGTATGTTATATGGCTCCAACCCATCAGAGGAGAAATCTAAGGGCAATTGCACTTTGGTAGGTTTAAAAGCAAGAAATGAGGGATGGAGGTTTCATGCCCTCGGGAGATATGGACAAGATAGTTCCCGATTACTGTGGCAACTTCTAAGGGTTCCGCGACGTCAACTCCAGCAACCTGCAAAACGGGAGCTGGGTCTGGAGTGTACTTACCACACAATTTTCACACCTTTTTTCAAATCATGCACATAGGGAAGATGAGTTAATGGTAGACATGTAGTCTTGCCAACTTGTGTTTAGCATCGTTTATGACACAACGAGCAACTGCCCTTGTGCCCTTGCCCACTTGAAATTCAACATACACTCTGCAGTACGGTTATGGTGATAACAGCCCCATGCAGCACTTCTTAAACACACTGCAAAGGTGCATGTAGGAGACCACCAAGGTACGCATGCCTGAGAATGCCTACCCGAGTTTTGGGGGATAGAACGCGTCACCGCAGTTAGGACTAAGGTCGAAAAGTAGTGTGCCAGGTCATCAAAAGAGGATGAAAGGGGGTCCTCACAATAGGTGGTAAGATGGGAGTACAAGTCCCAATCTGCTCGAACAAATTGCCAACGAGGGCTATGAAATGGTCTGGCATACATAGGAGGAGGATGGGAAAGTGATCACTATCGTGTAACTCTGGAAGAACAGACCACGCAAAATCAAGTACACCAGGCAAGGAACAGATAGAAAGATCAATGCAGGAGAGAGACTGAGTACGAGTGTCAAAACAGGTAGGAGCACCCATGTTTAAAACATGAATAGGATGAGAAGCAAGAAGTCTCTCCAACTGATCACCACGAGTCTCAATGGGACCCTCCCCACAGGTGATGGTGAGCATTAAAATCACCCAACAATAGTATGGGTGGCAGTAGAGATGAAATAAAAAAATGCAATATCAGAAATACAGAATGCAAGGGAGGGAGACAGATAAAGAGAGCAAACTGTAAACCAATGGTGTAAATAGATACGAGCTGCAGTATAATGTAGCAGGGAATGAATAAAAACTTGTTGATATGGTATATCAATGCATACAAGAAGCGCGCTTTTATCAAAAGATCCGTCAGGTAAAGGCTCGGAAGAATGTATCAGCAAGTAGCCCGAAACGGGGCAAATGACAGCAGAACGAATTTTGGGCTCTTGCAACCCAACACATACTGGGGACAACTGGGAGAGCAACAATTGGAGTTCTCCTCTGTTGCCCCTAAGGCCACAAATATTCCACTGTAAAAAAGACATTATGTACAAAAATAAAATGACAACAATAAGAAACTATAAAACCTATAGGCTTTTAGGATCAGTAAAGTTAACATGTGGGGGTAACAGTAAGTATAAGCAAGAAAGAATTAGAATATTGTGGAGAGAAATAGATTGTTGTATGGGTCATGAAATAGAAGGGGTAGATGGAGGAGTGTTGATTTCCATCGGGGTGTTGTCCCTGCTATATAGCTGGAGATAGCATCTAAGGAAGCCGACAATGCCATGTCAGACAGGAGACGCACTGCAAGTAAAGGTCGGAGTAACTATGGAGGCAACCAAAGAGGTCTGAGGAGAGTGGAGGAGAGAGATGCGTTGGCTAGGGGAGAAGAGTCATGCAGTGTAACAGGAGAGGAAGAAGGTCGGATGGCAACTATGGAAGATGGTGGGGGGGGGGATGGACAGGGGAAGAGGTAACTACCTAGGGGGAGGGGGGGAACAGGGGAAGAGGCAACTACACTAGGGAGGGGAAGGGGTGACCCTCCACCTTTGTGAGAGCTGGAAGGGGGCGAGAACTAGTCTCCGAGGTAGAAGATACAGTGCACCCTCAGGTAATGATGCCATCGGATAACGAAGAAACTGGATAGCAACAAGTCCGTCAAAATACTGGCTCAGTTACCGAAAAAACTCAAAGATGTGGAGAGACTGTTGTTGGTGTGGATCAACGAGAAACAATTATCAGGAGATACTGTTCTCTGTCAATAATATGTGAACAGGCAAGGGAGCTGCATGATGATCTAATTAAAAAATGCCTGGAACTAGTGCTGATATTAGTGAATTTAAGGCCAGCAAAGGTTGGTTTGAGAGATTTAAGAATTGTAGTGGCATACACAGTGTGATAAGGCATGGGAGGCTGCCAGTTCTGACAAAAAAGTGGCTGAAAAATATGTGCAGGACTTTAAGGGGTACATAGAGGCTGAAAAATTAAAACCCCAACAAGTGTTCAATTGCAACAAAACAGGCCTGTTCTGGAAGAAAATGCCAAACAGGGCCTACATTACTCAGGAGGAAAAGGCACTCCCAGGACACAAGCCTATGAAAGACAGGCTAACTATAATGTTTTGTAGTAATGCTAGTAGGGATTGCAAAGTGAAGCCTTTACTCGTGTATCACTCAAACTCCCAGTGTGTTCAAGAAAAACAGTGTCATCACAATTGAATTGTGTGTGATGTGGAGAGCAAACAGTAAGGCATGGGTCACTAGGGGCATTTTCCTTGATTGGTTTTATGACATGTTTGGCCCCAGTGTGAAAAAAATACCTCCTGGAAAATAAATTGCAACTCAAGTGCCTCCTGTTAATGGATAATGCTCCTGCTCATCCTCCAGACTTGGAAGAGCAAATTGTGGGGGTTTAGTGTCATCAAAGTTAAATTCTTGCCCCCTAATACCACTCCTCCAGCCCATGGACCAGCAGGTCATTTCAAATTTCAAAAAACTGTACACCAAAGCAGTGTTTCAAAAGTGCTTTGAAGTGACCTCAGACACTGAATTGACCCTAAGAGAGTTTTGGAAAGATCACTTCAATATCCTCAGTTGCATAAACCTTATAGGTAAGGCTTGGGAGGGAGTGACTTGCAGGACTTTGAACTCTGCTTGGAGAAAATTGTGGCCAGAATGTGTACAAGAGCAATTTTGAAGGGTTTGAGGTTGACCCTGAGGAGCCTATGCCAGTTGTGGAATCTATTGTGGCATTGGGGAAGTCCATGGGGTTGGAGGTTAGTAGTGAGGATGTGGAAGAGTTGGTGGAGGACAACGATGAAGAGCTAACCACTACAGAGCTGCAAGAGCTTGAGGTGCAACAGCAACAGACCACAGCTCAGGAATTTTCTTCTTCAGAGGAGGAAGAGAAATGGAGGAAGTTGCCTTCGTCATAGATTAAGGACATTTGTACAATGTGGACAAAGGTGCAAGCATTAATGGATGAACATTACCCTGACACAGCTGTTGCAGGCCATATTGGCAACAAGTACAATGACAATGTTGTGTCCCATTTTAGGGAAATCTTAGAGAGATGCCAGAAATAGAGCTCTCCAGACAGATTTTTGCTGTGACAGGGGTCCAGCAACTCAAGCTGGTCCTTGTGGCATTAAAAAACAAAGAAGGGAGGTAACCCCAGAAAAGGACTGGCTACCTAAAGTCTTTATGGAAGGGGATTCCCCTTCCAAACAATTATAAACTCCTCCATCCTCTGCCCTCCTCCCATCTCATCACTCATCAATAAGTCCTCAATAAAGGTAAGTGTCATTTCAGTATTGTTTATTCAGCTTGTCTCATTGTTTTCTGTGTAGGTAAATGTATATTTCATGTAAAAAAATTATTTTGTTTAATACTTTTGGGTGTCTGGAATGGATTAATTGGATTTCCATTATTTCTTACGGGGAAAACTAATTCGGATAACGAAAAAATCGGTTAAAGACAAGCTCTCTGGAATGGATTAATGTTGTTACCCGATGGCCCACTTCAGATCCTGTACAGGAGATGGAAGCGAAGAAAGAAGGTCTGCAAGGTCTAGTAGATTAAGAAGTGAGCGAGTGAGATGAAGTAGTAGTAGAAAGTGGTGCGGAGGTAGGAGTGTCAGAGGATAAAACTGCAAAAACATTAGAAACTGGGGTGACCCCGGGAGCCACAGACGCAGAGGGATTGGGAGGCAGGAGGACTGTCAAGGGTGGAGGTCTATGGGCTACTCGAGCATACAGGACACAAGGAAGTTTTCCTTGAAGGTGGAGCTGAGAGACTGCCATAGTGTAAGACTCTTGCGCTCTAAGGTAACAGATCTCTGGTTCATTTCGATAGACCTGGCAACGGCGGGAAAAAGAAGGATGAGGTTCCTTGCAATTGAGACAAGAGGGGGGGAAGACTACAAGACGTATTGGAATGATCCGCTGCGCCACAGATCCGCAATGTTTAGCGGGGTGCCCAAAATGCCAGCAGTTATGACACTGTTGGGGAGTGGGAACTACTTGACGGAGCTCTAAACGATGGCCCGCAATATAGACAGAGGACGGAAGTTCATGGCAGTCGAAGGTTAAACAAGCGATATTACTAGGAAAGTGCCTCTGCCCACGAGCGGGCAGGATGTACATATCTACCTTAAGAATAGGGAGGTTTTGAAGGACTAATTGTTCCAAAATATCATCGCCGCAAGACAAAAAAATCACTGTGTACAATGGTACGTGGTAAGACCACACTACCACTGCAAGAATTAAGAGTAGCGTGCTTACGGACAGTGACCGGTATGTTATCAATAGAAGTGATGCAGGAGAGAGCATGCATTTGCTCTGAATTCTGTACAGTTATGACACGTACACCGCTTCGAAGAGCATGGAAAAATATTTTTTGGCCAACGTGCCTCAACAGTTTTTTATCACTTTCATGAACAGACAGTCGTTTTGTAAAGAAAAGAATTTTGTCCACTGAACACTTGTTAGCCCAGTATACAACGGCAGTGAATGTCGTAGGTTGTTTGTTTTTGAGCAATCATTGATGAACTGTCATCAGTAGGCTGTCTTGGATGCTTAGTAGTAGTACTGCGGGCGGTCTGACCCGAAGGATGCGGGCGATCTGAAAGCCGTTGCACAGTATTCGGGGAAGCCGGACGCATTGTGAAAGGTGTACTGGAAGTAGTAGCATGGACTGAAATCGGTTATGTTGCAGCACCTGAAGCAGGTGATGAAGTGTCACTGGCAGATGGTACATGGGTATGAGAAAAGTCGAGAGAATGGACCAATAACGAAGCCGGGTCAGAACAGGGTGTGGGATCAGAAAGGGGTCTGGGAGGAGGGAGGGTTTCATTAGGTGAAGACCCCATAATAGTGATTCTTCCATATCTCCTTTCTTGTTATTTTTAGAAAAAAAGAAAGAAGGAAAGAAAAAAAAAAAAAGGGATGGTGGAGGGACAGTCACCAGGAGGCACAGAAGGGCCGGAAGTTCAACCCTTCATCCGAGATGGCCGCGAGCCCATGGGCAGTGAAGATGCCATGTGGAACCCTTGCCATACCCTACCTTTCACGCCAGTAAACCAGCGCTCCGGGATAGCAGCCTCACATCTACCGAGCCACCTCAGCGGACAAAAGAAAGGGCGGTCAGAAACCCGCCACAAAGCATATCTCCTTCAGCTGCCACCTCCCAGAACCAACAGGCAGCTTCTGGAGATACACCCATTATCGAAAGGGCACCCCGCTCACTTCTCGTAAATCTGGGAAGGGAGCAGGGCACCTTCAGACAATTCAGATTCCCCGGCAAACCACATCACCCCCGAGGGACCCCACAGACTGGGATGAACCCGGGCACACTTCCCCCTACCTAGAAACCGTAATGCCTGAAGAGAGGACCCCCCAGAGACAACAAATGGGACGGGAAGCAAGGGGAGGGTGGGGAAAAGGGGAAAAAGGGGGCACAGGGAGGGTGGGATAGGGAAGGGGGGGATTGGTTCGGTCTGAGGAAGGAGATCAAAAGGTAGGTGGGTGCTATCAAAAAGTTCTTGGACTGCCATGATAAAAATATATAGGCTCACCTAATCACCTAGCTGAAGTTCTCCCCCTTGAAGTACTCTCCTTGGGAGGCTATACATTGATCCCAGCCCCTCTGCCACTTCCTGAAACATCTCTGGAAATCTTCTTTCTTAACAACGTCAAGCACAGCCTGCAATTCTGCTCGAGTTTCTTCCATGTCATTAAAATCTTGCTCCTTGCGTGCCATTTTTAGTTTTTAGAAGAGAGAAAAGTCACATAGGCAAGGAGGTGGGGGGTTGGATCTGGGGAGTATGGAGGATGGGGAATGATCGTCATGTTTTTGGCCAGGAAATGGTTTCTCTGGTCTTGAGTCATCAAGCAGGGCACAAATTTCCCAGCCACTCTCCTCATGTTCAAATTTTCAGTCAGAATGCTTTAACACAGCCCATAAGAAATTCCCACAGTACTCGCAATGTAGTGAATACTTTGATGAAAATTTTTGTGAAATGCCTTCCATGTTTTTCCTAACGTTGGTGTGTTTTACATGCTGATGGATGCCCAGAGCGTTTATCATCCTCAACTGATGTTTGTCCTGCTATGAATTGAGATAGCCATTCAAAACACTGTGACTCACTGCTTTGTTGCCAAATGCTTGCTTAAAAATTTTGCGAGTTTCACTAGCAGTTTTATAGAGTTTGAAACAATTTATCTCTGTACTCTAAAGGAGGGGTGGGGATATTTGCTGTCTGGAGGAACATCTGAACTGTCATATCTTTATGCCTCTGGCAAGACAGTGATAGTGCGAATGATAGTGAAAGTTTCTTTTTCGGGTCGCCCTGCCTTGGTGGGATATGGCTGATGTCTTAAGAGAAAGAAAGAAAGAATGTATACGTATATACATTTTTTTTTTAACACACTACCTGTCTCCCACTGAGGCAGGGTGACCCGAAAAATAAACTTTCACCATCATTTACACTATCACTATCTTGCCAGAGGCTCGCAGATACGATTTAGATGTCACTCTAAACAATAAATATCCCAAACCCCCCTCTATATCTAAGTTTATATCTATATCAATCTCTCTCCTCAACAAAATGATCCACCATACTACTTCAAAAAGGAGTGTACTGTGCAGCATGATCTACACTGCCACCATATTTCATATTCATGTATTTTATTTGGACATGATACATAGTTGTACAAGGAATTATAGTAGTTGGGTGTACATGCCAAAAGCCCCTTCTATACAGAGCATTATGGGCAGGCTTAAAATTAACTTAAAATTAACAAGCAATGAAAGGTTCAGTGTTAAAAATTGCAGTAAACAATTTACAATATGAAGCACAATTGAGTATTTGAAACAATGAAATTTGAACATTTCGATATTGAAGCATTATAGTTGTACAAATTTGTCACATTACAATGTATAACAAACAAGATAATCAATTTACTATATGCTGTCTTGAAGTTTTAAGATTTAAGTAATTGGGAGAATTATTGGTAATGTTAAATATTGAGTGTTGATTTAATCCTGGGTGAGTAAGTTTTTTTTTTTTTTTTTTTAAGAAGTCTTAAACTGATTTTCAGGCCTGGTTACTTTAGTATGTTCTGGTAATGAATTCCAGATTTTGGGGCCCTTTACATGCATAGAGTTTTTACACAGTGTGATATGGACACGGGGTACATTAAAAAGAGATCTGTGTCTTGTGTTATGGTCATGTGTCCTGTTAAGGTTGGTGAGGAGAAGTTTGAGTGGAGGGTTTATGTTTGCGTGTATTGCTCTATGTATGTATTAGGCACATGAATAAGTGTGGATTCTTTATGGTGAGCATATTTAGACTTTTGAATAGAGGTGGAGTATGCTGTCGCGAGTGGGAATTTATCATCATTCTGATTGCAGCCTTTTGCTGGGTTATTAGTGACCTTATGCGATTTGATGATGTTGACCCGCCCATGCACAATTCCATATGCTAGGAAACACACGGAAATTTGAATCCAAGAGCTTTTTGATAGCACCTGGAACTGAACTAACATACCAACCAATCCAACCCTGCTTTTAACGTCTGTCTTAATTTCATCTCGTCTCAGTCACTTTACCAACTTTCATTGTTAATTAGTTTAAAATCTCTTATTATGCACTCTATTCCAATCCTGTGGGAGGTAGTCAAAAGATTGCATTGTATCCACTTTCTCACACACTTTCCCCACATCTGCTTCAGGCTCATCCTCCTATATGTTATCCCTTCCTGCCCCATGCATATAATCACCACCTCCCCATCATCACTAACATTCAACACATGTCAAAATTTCCTCTTCACCTTTCCAGTACCTCCACCTCCCCATGTATCATCTCTCCTTTTTCATCTTTAACTATTAAGTCCATTTGCTCTCGAGGCTTCCTCACTTCACTGATCTCTCTCCAAAACAACCGAGTCTCTGTAAAATTTGTTGATAAAGTCTTGCCCATTCTCTCCATGGTTCCCCTTTTACACTCATTCAACCATTTTTAACTTCTCTCTTCCTCTCCATATACTCTGCCTTCCATCATTTTTACACTGCAAAAACATTTCATGTCCTAATTTTTTCTTCCTTACCACTTTCTTTACTTTATCATTCCACCAATCAATCCTCCTCCCTCCAGAACCCACCCACTATACCCACAAACCTCTGCAATACACACTAGCAATACATTCCTAAATATACCCCATATCACCTTGACCTCATTCATTGCACTTTCTTTAGCCTACCTTTACTCCAATAGTTGTCTTCTTATTTATCAGTATTATATTATCTTTGGAGATTATTAGTCTCACTTTGTTACGAGTTTTGAGTGAAAGAATACTATTCCTCGACACACTGAAAATGCATTAAAAGTCGATAGTTTGAATTGGTGTGTTTTGCAATTTAGTCAGTCCTCGCTTTAAAAAGAGTCAAATCAGGAAATTTCACCCCATACAAACTTTATAATAAAATGCATACAGACTGTTTGGCTCATCATTTAAACGTGAACCCACCCATCTGGAACACCGTCCGAAAACAAAAATGCAAACAAATGCAACATTTTCTATTAAATTTTTCTTGCATACTGCTCTGGTGTGGATATTGTGAGAGATTTTCCTTTTTGTTTTTTAATTTTGTGATTTACAATGTCCTTATCTTGGCTGAGAAGAGGAAGAGTTCTACAAAGAGTGATGGTACTACCAAAAGTGTGCTCTAGGAAGTCTATGATATTTGGAAGTGATGGCTGAAGTAATAGAATATACTGATGAGTAATGCAAAATTGTGACATCTGCTATAAGTTCAACTTATTTGTATCAACTTTACTACTATCCTCAATGAAAAATTCAGGATTTTTTAAGATGTAAAGAAGGTTTCTCCTTCAATATCTAGAGTGATACAAAAACATAATGGGCATTTGCAGAAATGAAGGACATTCATACTGTCTGGGTGCATGATCGAACTCTGGTGCATTAAAAAAAAAAATATGGTGCATTAAAAAAAAAAATATGGTGCATTAAAAAAAAAATATGGTGCATTAAAAAAAAATATGGTTTCCAATAGATATATTACAATCTAATATGTTTCTGATGCTTATGTTTACTTCCCTGAAGGCAATAAAATCAGAAATTTCTAATTTTTTGGCCACTAGAGAATATAATACATGTATATTACCAATAATAACATTGTACCTATGGAAAATAGCACTTAGTATGTATTACATAATTTCAGGCAGTGGGGACTGCCTGTACACTTACAAAATAGTATAGCCAATACCAAAATGAAAAATGTAAGACGATTACAATACATCACCATTCAACAGATATCTACGTCCTATTTAAAAACTGTGTAGTATACACATTAATAAATTATTCGATACCTAAGAAACAGCAAATAAATAATACACAAGTTACTGAGATCTATGTAAAGTGAATGTCTTCATACTCCAACTTAAAAAAAAAAAAAATTAAACAGCACCTGGGGAATGGGAGGTAATTATGCTTGATCCAAGGAAAGAGGGGATTAACATCAGATGCCTGGATCAAGAGCCCTTCATACCAGCCTCAAGAACAACCCCCCTTGAAAGGATGACATAAGAACTGCCCACAAATTCATCACAATGTTAGAGATTATTCAAAACATACAGAGAACAATAAATTGCTGAAAACTGACTTTTTTTTTAATACAAAATAAAAGTGTGCTGGATTTGCAATTTTATCCGAGACTATCAGCGCTAGAAGAAACTCTTAGCCTTTAATTTTTTTTTAATAGAGGGCATACTTTTGAGCATTATGAATGAAAGTAAAAATTTTAGATTTTAATAAATGTAAAACCACTTTATACATTCAGAATATATTTGATACTACAAATGTATGTCTAACACTATGATATAATGCTTCCTACAACTGATAATCAATAAAAAGCAGTAGCCGTATGCTGCATGAATAAATGAATACTTAAAATGAAAAAAATACTAAGTTCAAAACCCTCATACCCAAAAATTACACACACACAGAGCACTAAGAATAAAATTCATTCCAGGCAAGTATGTCTGATACCAGAGTGCTTTTAATGTGGTTTATTGTTTAAATAGATATATTTAAATAGAGTAATACTACTACTACTAGAGGATGGACACAGTATCATGACATACCCGGTACATGTATCTGAGACTTGATACCTGAATTAGTGATGTACAAGAGTGTACATGGCATACATCACACAACTGGTCATAAACACAGCAAATTAAAAGCTTTAACCATTAACCATGTTATTCAGATTATTCATTCTGACTATATATAGGTGTGTAAATATTTCATGATTACAAATAAAGAAAAAGGGTAATGCCACTTGTGAATTCTCGTCTTAGTCAGAATTTAAGTAAAAAAATAATGAAAACACACACGCTGATGCATGTTACATGAAAAACCTCCCTCTAATGGACCCTGAGCTAGTGGATTTCAGATTTAACAGAAAATTTGTTACTGGACAAAGTCCATTAACCCTTTGACTGTCGCGGCCGTACATGTACGTCTTACGAGGTACCGTGTTTGACGTATATATACTCAAATTCCAGCGGCTTCAAATCAAGCAGGAGAAAGCTGGTAGGCCCACATGTGAGAGAATGGGTCTGTGTGGTCAGTGTGCACCATATTAAAAAAATCCTGGAGCATGCAGTGCATAATGAGAAAAAAAAAACTCCGACCGTTTTTTAATTAAAATGCCAAATTTGTGGTCTATTTTCGTATAGTATTTATAGTTGTATTCTCATTTTCTTGGTCTCATTTGATAGAATGGAAAACATATTATAGAAATAGAGGTGATTTTGATTGATTTTACTATAAAAAGAACCTAGAAATGGAGCTCAAAGTAGGGGAAATGTTTGATTTTTGCCAATGTTCAAAAGTAAACAAATGATGCCATTGTCCAATAAATGTCCAATTAGCCATTCTAATATGCAGTCACGAATGGGTTGATGTTATTTATACAATTATTACAGTATTGCAGTAGTCTGCATAATAGTAAGTCTTCTATTTTTTGTTTGAATAAAAATTCAAAATAGAAAGCAAGAGTTATATCAGAGGGGACTGGAGATGTGACTGATGAACCAAGAAAATGTTATTTTAGAGCCAGGAATGTCTGCATTGTTCATTCTGGACCTTATTTTGAAATTGTCATATTTTTTATTTTTCGTGAAATTGGCCAAATTCCAAATTTCTGACCACATTATTAGGTAGTTGAAATCGGTAAATGGGCAGTTTCTTGTACTCAATCGATAGAAAAAATGGAGTTCTAAAGAAATAGCTATGAGTTTGGGCAACTGGAACAACGGAATTAGCTGAAAATAGGGCTCAAAGTTGGCGAAATCGCCGATTTGTAAACATCGCTGAGGTCGCTAACTTCGCGAGAGCATAATTCCGTCAGTTTTCCATCAAATTTCGTTTTTTTGGCGTCATTACAATCGGGAAAAGATTCTCTATCATTTCATAAGAAAAAATAATTTTTTTTTTTTTAAATTTTGCGACACCAGGAGACACCTCAGGATTGGGGGTTGCGACAGTCAAAGGGTTAAATCTAAAATTGCTTTTTAGTATTACAGTGCACTGGATAAACTGATTTTGGGACAGAGAAAATCTGCTAAATCCTCAAGTGTATGACTCGTGAAATCGTAACCACACGATTGCAAACAAACCATACCACAGGCGGGGATAGAACCAGCGATCAGTCTCTCAAAACAGTGGTGCCTATGCTAACCTTCCTATGGTGTATAAATATACCTAGTTGGGTGAATCTTATTGTGGCTAGCTGGCCCAGTGGCTAGTGCCTTGGTCTGGCAATTTGAGAGACTGATCGCGAGTTCTATCCCTGCCCATGGTATGGTTTCCTGAAGTGTATGTTGGTATTATTAGGGATTGCCGAGTAAACTTATTTCAGATTTAAAGTCTGTTAAATATAGAAATGTTCGTTATTCTTATGATTGCGCAAAATAGTCTCATCATTAGCATTTAATGGACGACTGCATTTTGAGACCACCACTTGACATAATAATTTCTTTAACAGAGGCTTCACTAAGTTCAATAAATGTTTTTAGAATGATACAACCTGTAGTTAAGCAATCTGAATGTTCTTATTTGATAATGGTTATTTTGCATGCTTGAGATCATGAACTCTTCATATTCAGTGGCATGTAGAAAAGAGGCATTATGAAGACTGATGTCACACACTCGTTAGTGAGGGGGCCACAACTCTCCTCAATGCAAGTACAGTGGACCCCCGCATAACGATGGCATCACATAGCGATTTTTCCGCATACCGCTTACTTTTATCGCAAAATTTTTGCCGCGCATACCGATTAAAAACCCGCTCACCGATTTTCGTCCGAGACGCGTCCAATGTGCCCTCACATGTGCCGCCCGTCCCATTGTTTACCAGCCAGCCTCCGCGGTAACATCCAAGCATACACTCGGAATATTTCGTATTATTACAGTGTTTTCGGTGCTGTTTCTGGAAAATAAGTGACCATGGGCCCCAAGAAAGCTTCTAGTGCCAACCCTGTGGTAAAAAGGGTGAGAATTAGTATGGAAATTAAGAAAGATTTTGAAGGGTTTGGGGCTAACCCTGAGAAGCCTATGCCAGTTGTGGAATCCATTGTGCCTACTTCAAAGATTAAGGAAATGTGTGCACAGTGGGTTGAACTGCAAACCTTTATAGATGAAAATCACCCTGACACAGCTGTTGCAAGCCGTGCTGGTGACTATTTCAATGACAATGTTGTGGCCCATTTTAGACAAATCGTAAAGGAACGGGAGGTACAGAGCTCTATGGACAGATTTGTTGTGCGACAGAGGTCCAGTGACTCTCAAGCTGGTCCTAGTGGCATTAAAAGAAGAAGGGAAGTAACCCCGGAAAAGGACTTGCTACCTCAAGTCGTAATGGAAGGGGATTCCCCTTCTAAACAGTAAGAAGATAATGCTCTCCCCTCCTCCCATCCCATCAATCATCACCAGATCTTCAATAAAAGTAAGTGTCATGTAATTGTGCATGCCTTTTCAGTTTGTGTGTATTAAAATTAACATTTCATGTGGTAAAAAAAAATTTTTTTCATACTTTTGGGCGTCTTGCACGGATTAATTTTATTTCCATTATTTCTTATGGGGAAAATTCATTCGCATAACGATTATTTCGCATAACAATTATCCCTCTTGCACGGATTAAAATCGTTAACCGGGGTCCACTGTACAATAGTCTGATCTCAAAGCAGGGGTATTTTTTTTTTTTTTTTAAGTCAACTTTTAGAAAAAATTCCACATTTCCTTATCAATCTATAACAATAAAATATGAGCCCACAATACATATTGCATGCCAAAAGGTAACAATGTACCAAAAATCAATGCGATTGATTATGAACAAGAAAAAATATAACCAAACATTCTATAATTGTTCCAATGCAATTCAAACAAAAACTAAAAAAAAAAAAAAATAATCAGTGGACAAGCCAGAAAAGTAAGTACACGAGCTGCAAAATGATTCCGAACTAAAAATAGGAGTTATGACAACAAAAGACCAAAGTGTTGGACACATCCTGATTAGCCATTAGGAAGCAAGAGGCAAAATGAAAACAATAAGATTATATAAGGATTTAAAATGAATAGATAACGATTTCCTAATGCCATCAATAGGCTGAACGTGACACCATGGACTGCCAAAACATTCTACAAAGTAATTGTTTGCAAACAGTAGAAGAACAATAGAATGAGTCACCACAGAAGGTAGGAAGTTCTACAACCACTTTTATTTAACAACTTCAGCTATTAAAAGATGTAAAAAAACTTTGCAAATTCATTGTTCAATCTTATGTATAACCTTTTTTTTCTGCATCATGTAATCTTGCAGCCAGTTTATGCAAGTGTCATTTTACCAAAACAGTTGGCAAAATACATTATTATTACCCCAAATATCATCATTCCCTCAGTACAACTCTTTAACCTATCCTTACCTATATGTTATTTGTGCATGTTGAACTACAAGAGCAAATCCTAAAACCAGCTTCTATGAGAGTGAATACTATCAAGTCCCACACAACAGACCCCTCACTTTTCAAAAGTTTAAATTTATTCAACATTCAAAACATCAACACACAGTACTGTACACATTAGATATACAGAACAGTAAATACAAACATAATCTCAGCTCTAAAGTTCTTCTTAAGAGAGCTTCAACAGAATGCATAGGCACAATACAAGAAAAATACCTCTTCAGTGTTCCATATGACTCAGCTTGAGTTAAAACTCAATGCACAAAGATTTTAAAAGTTACCCCATACTGCTGACAGATTCAAAAAGAGCCTCATGAACTTGGCATTTTTAACACACTGGCCATTTCCCACCGAGGTACGGTGATCCAAAAAAAAACACTTTCACCATTATTCACCCTATCACTGGTCTTGCCAGAGACACAGATACAATGGTTAAGATGTCCCTCCAAACAGCAAATATCCCCACCCCTTCTTTAGAGTGCAGGCACCATACTTCCCGCCTCCAGGTCTCAAGTCCAGCTAACCAGTTTCCCTGAATCCCTTCACAAAATGTTACCCTGCTCACACTCCAACTGCTCGTCAGTATAACTAAATATATAAATGTCACAAATATCCCTTTCTAACCAGCCTATCCACCATCCAACTTTCATTTTCTTGGACTTCCTGTCTCTCCTATATCTGTAGCCAAAAACATTCTGCTTCTTTGTATTACTGTTTTAATAAGTGTTTTATGAATGAGAATAATTACTGTAGCTGATGATTTTATCTTCAGATGACTTAGTTATGCTACATTTAGCATTTAATTCCTATTTACAAGGCAGGTGACAGGTCCTTAGCTTCGAAATTAGACCAGTAAGCCTTACTTCCATAGTTGGCAAATTTATGGCATCAATAACTGCCGAACCAATTCGCAGCCATCTTGAAAGACAAATTGATTAATGAATCTCAGCACGGTTTTACAAAGGGGCGTTCCTGTCTTACGAATTTACTAACCTTCTTCACTAAGGTATTTGAGGAGGTAGATCATGGTTATGAATATGATATTGTGTATATGGACTTCAGTATGGCTTTCGATAGAGTTCCATATCAGAGACTATTGAGGAAACTTAAGGTACACGGGATAGGAGAAATTTTTTCCTGGGTAGATGCATGGTTGACAAATAGGCAGCAGAGAGTTTGCATAAATGGGGAGAAATCAGAATGGGGGCATATCACAAGCGGTGTTCCACAGGGGTCAGTGTTGGGCCCCTTGTTCACAGTCTACATAAACGACATAGATGAGGGAATAAATAGCGACATAAGCAAATTTGCTGATGACACCAAAATAGGCCGTCAAATTCGTTCTAACGAGGACATTAGAGCACTCCAGGATGATTTGAATAGACTGATGCAGTGGTCGGAGAACTGGCAGATGCAGTTTAATAAAGACAAATGCAAAGTTCTAAATGTCAGACAGGCAAATAACCATGCCACATGTAAACTAAATAGTAATATAGATCTTAATATTACGGACTGCGAAAAGGATTTAAGAGTTCTGGTTAGCAGTAATCTGAAACTGAGACAACAGTGCATAAGTGTTCACAATAAAGCTAACATAATCCTTGGCTTCATAGCAAGAAGTATAAATAATAGAAGTCCTCAGGTTGTTCTTCAACTCTATATATCTTTGGTTAGGCCTCATTTAGATTATGCTGTACAGTTCTGGTCACCATATTACAGAATGGATATAAATGCACAGGAAAGCATACAAAGGAGAATGACAAAGTTGATCCTATGTATCAGAAATCTTCCCTATGAGGATAGACTGAGGGTCCTGAATCTGCACTCTCTAGAAAGGCATAGAATTAGGGGGGAGATGATTGAGGTGTATAAATGGAAAACAGGAATTAATAAAGGTGATGTAAATAGCATGCTAAAAATATGTAACAGGCAGGACTTGCAGCAATGGTTTTAAATTGGAAAAACTCAGATTCAGGTAGGATATAGTAAAGCACTGGTTTGGTAATAGGGTTGTGTATGAGTGGAACAAACTCCCGAGTACTGTCATAGAAGCTAAAATGTTGTGTAGTTTTAAAAATAGGTTGGATAAATACATGAATGGGTGTGGGTGGGTGTGAGTTGGACCTAAGCGACGTGTCTGACCTCGCTAGGTCAGTGAGCTTAAGCTGGTAGGGAAATTGGACCTGCCCCACATGGGCCAGTAGGCCTGTTGCAGTGTTCCTTATGTTCTTATTTAAGTACTCTACCTGTATTCATTCTGTCAAGAAGTAATTTTTAAGGTGTGTACTGTATAGTAATGCACTGCATAACTCTGGGCTTTTCCATGTATGACATGACCTATGTCTAACCATTTTACCATTACTGTTGCGACACAAAATTAAGTGTTGACTGTGTAGCGATTTAAAAAAAAAATCTTCTGAAATGGCAGAGAATTTTTTTGAAGATTGTGACTATGGACTGGAATAATGCAGGCATAAAATTAGTGGTTTTTGAATGATTGGTAATGGTTTAGGCCATCCCAATAATTGAAGTAGACTTAGTAAAAACCCATAAAGCAGATTAGGGGGAGGGAGAAAGGGAGACCTTATTCTTCCTCAGAAAAATCATAAAAAATCAGGTATTTCTGCCACTTTAAGGCCAGCTGCAGAACACTTCTAGTCTGAAACTAACCAAAGTCATCTCAGTTTCACTATGTCTTCAGGTCTATCAAATGGCACCAGGAAACAGTCAAAACTATGAAAACCACCACAGAAAATACCTCAAAGTAGTTCTTTTAATGCACACACACAGAGGTTGTGAAGATGTTCCTATAATGCACTGCATGTGGCAGGAATTTCTTTTATACTGTGCACACACACAACATTGACCCATTCTCTCATATCTAGACCAAAATTCACTGCTCACATCATATTTGATTGCACAAAGATTAAGATGTATATATTAGCAAGTGCTGCTGGTCTCAATAACTTAGTATATTGATGATGAAGACAATGAAAGGGTTAACAGCCACATTCCAATTAAACAATGCCATGGAATAAATGAAAGATATTAAAGCAACACTTGCGCGATGAGAATCCAAGATAACCAACCTCGAGAACAAGATCCAAAACCTTGAAGAGAAGATTACATCGGGAAGTGCTGACACAGAAAATACTCTGAAAACAGCTATAGCCAGTCACACTGAGCAAATAACAACCCTAAATATGAAGGTTGAAGAAGCAATCAAGGACTGGAATCAGAACATGCACACTTGACTGAATGAATACCTTGATTTCCAAGACAACAAAACTGAAGAAGACAAGTTGTCAGATGCAGTTATAATAAACATTTCTCACATTCCTAGTGACATAACCCAAGTCCAGTGCAAAGAAACTGCTATCAGGATAATACAGGACCACGTAAAAGTTATCGTCCAAAACAAAGAAATCAAAGAAACACGTTTGCTAGGAAAACAAGGTAATAAACACAGTATTATGATTAGACTTCATTCATATGATAAAAGAAAGGACTTAATTAAATCAGCAATTACAATGAAAAATGGAGTGTTCATCAACGAGTGTCTAACGAGAAAACGTCAAAACCTTTTATTCAGGTTGAGAAAACTTAAACAGGAAAACAAAATACATCGGTGTTTCACTTGAGATGGGAAAATACTAGTTAGGAAAACAACAGGACAACAATATACTATCTCAAATGAACATGATTTCTCTACCTTCCTTAGAAAAGCTAACATTTCTGTAACAGATTAGATAAGTGTCCTTAACACATATATACGTGTGGTGCATATAGTGTACGTTACTATTACATTATTGTGCATTTTTATTTTTTTTACTTGCTAATACCAGCTACCTCAAATACTTTTTACTTCATTTTAATTGCTATTAATCGCTCATTATTTTGTGTTGCAAGTCAAATCTTACTCCTAAATTAATGTTATTCATGGTTGCTACCTGTCCATTTAATTTTGTTTACCACTACTTATTTTAGTCCCTTTTATATTGTATGTGCAATTAGTGTATATTCCAATTACATTATTGTGCAATTCCCAAAACTATCATTTGCTAGCTAGTACCAACTACCTCGTATTTTTTTTTTTTTACTTTTTATAGTGCAATTAATTGCTCAACTTATTATATATTGCAAGTCAGATCTTACTCCCAAATCAATATTATATCATAGTGACTATCTGTCCATTTAACTTTGTTTACCATTACTTCATTTAGTCCCTTATATTTTTTCTCCTTTATTTTAGCTTTAAATAACTACCTTAGTTCATATATTCACAATTGTTAAAATAATCAAGGTGCTATTCTCAGGTGCTAAAGTGTAATGCATTCATTATTTTGCTATTATATTCCCAAGCTCCTTTATTTGATTACCACTTTATTTGTTCACCACAACTTATATTAGTCCCTTTTATATAGTCTCCTTTATTTTAACTTTAAAGAATTACCTACTATTATATTCTCAAGCTCCTTTATTTGATCACCACTTTATTTGTTCACCACAACTTATTTTAGTTCCTTGTATATTGTCTCCTTTATTTTAGCTTTAAAGAACTACCTTAGTTTATATATTTACATTTGTTAAAATAATTCAGGTGCTACTTTTTAGCTTTAGATTATTTACTTTGTCTTGTACTTAATTCTAATTATAGATTCACTATAAATCTTATGATTACAAGCATTGATCCTGATACCAACCTCTTATTGAATGACTTAAATGAATCAAACAGTAACTGTAATTACTACACAGCAGAACAATCAAAGGCACTTCTCAGAGCCAACAATACCATAACTGTCTTTAACTACAATGTCAAATCTTTAAGCAAACATTACGATGACCTCATAGCATTACTAAATTCCCTGCATGCCAGTATGTCCATCATTACTCTCACCAAAACCTGGCTAAAGCCTGATACTACAGATGTCTATGCCATTCCTGGTTACACAGCCATACACAACTGTAGGCCAGATCAACAAGGGGGTGGCACTGCTATATACTACTCAGACCATCTAGAATGTATCAATAATACATGCACAAGGGATGAACATGGAGAATATAAAATAGCTAAATTCAAATCCAAATACCTACAAAAACCTCTCACAGTGATAAACATCTACAGAGTACCACAGTCAAACATTAGCCGTTTTAGTGAAAACCTAGGAAGTATGTTAACTGATGCACACATGAATAAAGATCACTTACTACTCTCAGGCGACTTCAATATAAATCTCCTGCAAGACCAGGACCCACACGTTACTGAATTCACAAACACTGAGTAACTGCTTGTTGCTACCAACAGTAACAAAACCTACAAGAATTACAGAGACTAGTGTTTCCCTACTAGACCATATCTGGACCAACACCATATCCCCTTTAAAATCAGGCATAATCACAGATAATACCACAGACCACTACCCTACCTTCCTATTATAATAATAATAATAATAATAATAACAATAACAATAACAATAATAATAATAATAATCTTTATTTACTACAAGTACATGTACAAGGTATACAGGCCTAGCTGACAACAATGACATACTACTATCTAGAAAGCCCCTTGTTATGCTCTGCATGTCGGGCAAATTAGGTCAGTGTCCCAGGATGCGACCCACACCAGTCGACTAACACCCAGGTACCCATTTTACTGATGGGGAACAGACAACAGGTGGAAAGAAACACCCAATGTTTCTACTCTGGCTGGGAATCGAACCCAGGCCCTTGCTGTGTGAAGCAAGAGCGTTAGCCACCAGGCCACCAGAGCCCATAACTAATCAAGGCAAATTACCCCAAGACACTACTAGTCACTTTCAGATTTCATAATGAGGCAGCCATTAATAACTTCACAACAGCAATGACAAACAATGACTGGCACACTGAGCTAGAAATCTATACAGATATTGACGAGTGTATTAATAATTCTCTAAAAAAGACCCAATACCTCAGTAACAAGCACTGCCCTAAAAAACTAAACAGATGACAGCTAAGAGACTGAACAGTCCCTGCCTAACACTCAGCAGCCTCAAATCCATAAATACAAAGCACCTATACGAAAAACAGTACAGAATGGGTCGCATAACCAGAGACCAAACAAAATGATACTCATCAATCCTAACCAGCCTGATAAGAAGGGCTAAAAAACTATTATGAGAACAGATTATCCAACTTAAAAGGTGATATAAAAAAGACCTGGAAAACCCTATCAGAAATTCTAGGAACAAAAAAGATATCAGGAAATAGTGCAATTGAACTAACAAAACCAGATGAACCCAACTCCCACCAACTGAAACAGCAAACAGACTCAATGATTTCTTCTCCACCATAGGAAAAAACATTGCCAATAAAATCCCAAGCTCAAATACCCCACCCAATGACTACCTCACTGGCAACTACCCAAACACACTGTTCCTAGCTCCAATTAACCCAACAGAAGTCTCCCTTATTATCAACACACTAAAAAACAAGACAGGAGATTTAAATACCTTACCACCCTTTATATACAAAAAAGCATCGCAAGTGCTGGCACCAATCATTGCAACACTCTTTAACAAATCCATCGAATCCTCTACCTTCCCTACAGTTCTCAAAATAGTGAGGGTCACACCAATCCATAAAGGAGGAGACCACACAGACTTGAATAACTAAAGGCCAATATCCAACTTAAACCCTCTTTCTAAAATCTTTGAAAAATTAATTCATAAGCGAATCTATTCCTACCTTATCTCCCACAACATACTCAACCCCTGTCAGTTTGGGTTCAGGCCTAATAAATATATGAATGCTATTATACACATGCTAGAACAAATATACACTGCACTAGAGAAAAAAAGAAGTCCTACTGGGGATCTTCATTGATTTCCGTAAAGTTTTTGATACAGTTGACCATGATTTGCTCCACATAAAATTGTCGCACTATGGTATAAGAGGGCACTCCCTCAACTACCTAAAGTCATACCTCAGTAACAGAAGCCAATATGTATACACAAATGGAGCAAACTCTTCTGCACAGCCAATTACAGTGGGTGTCCCACAGGGAAGTGTCTTTGGCCCTCTTCTCTTTCTCGTTTACATAAATGACCTACCAAATGCATCGCAACAACTCAAACCCACACTATTTGCAGATGACACTACATACGTCTTCTCTCACCCAAGTCTAGTCATGCTAGCCAATACTGTGAATACCGAATTACAGAAAATATCTACCTGCATGATGACTAACAAACTTACTCTCAACATAATGATAAATGGATCACCTATCACAAAGCTCAAAGAGGGAAAATTCTTAGGAATCCACCTTGATAATACTCAAATTCAAACACATGTACAACAAATTTCCAAGAAAATTCCCAAGACCGTAGGCATACTATCGAAGATACGGTACTATGTTCCACAGTCAGCCCTCCTGGCCCTATATCACTCACTTATTTACCCCTATCTCACCAATGGAATTTGTGCATGGGGCTCAACAACAATAAACCATCTCAGACCATTAATTACCCAACAAAAGGCTGCAGTCAGAATAACAAATTCCCACTATAGGCAGCACATTCCACCAATATTCAAAACTCTAAACCTACTCACCGTACAAAACATCCATACTTATTACTGTACCTACTACATACATATAACACTTAACTCGGATATAAACACTCGCCTCAAACGTCTCCTTACCAACCTCAACAGAATGCCTGACCATAACACAAGGCACAGATCACTCTTTGATGTTCCTCGTGTCCATCTCACACAATGCAAAACCTCAATGCACATAAAAGGGCCAAAAATCTGGAAATCATTACCTGTGAATATAAAAGAAACACTGTCTGTTTATAAATTCAAGTCTCTTCTTAAAAATCACTTACTCACCCACAACTGAATAAACACTAAATAACTGTATCTCAAATATTTAGCCTGTGACCCTATCAAACTTTCTTTTTTTTTAATTACATTACCTAGTAGAATACTCCATTATATTGAATACACAGCAACTCACCAAATGACCATATGACCTGTCTTTGAAATACTCATTTGTGCTAAATTGTTTACTATAATTTTTACCAATGAATATATCATTGCTTAGTTAATCTTAAGTTAATTTTAAGCCTGCCCATAATGCTCTGCTTACAAGGGGCTTTTGGCATGCACACTCAACCACTGTATTTCTTTGTACATTATGTCCAAATTAATAATAAATAAATAAAGTGGTGCCTGCTCTCCCATTTATATTTTTTTGTAAATATTACCCTTTAAGTTATAATTAATATTTTCAATGCTTTCATATTATCCTCCTAACTCCATCTATGTACTATCTAGGATTTTTTTTTTATAAATTTTAAGGAAAAAAGTGGTCCCTTGTCAAGAATTCAGTAAGCAAATTACAGTATGTGCCTTATTCTGCAACTGTTTGAAATGCTTATAACATGAACTACTAGCAAAAATAACTGTTCTAAATGCTCAATGTCGGGTTCATCTCAATGAAATGTTTTCACGTAATACAGTATTAGTTTATCTAGAAAGCGTTATCTTACTAAAAAAAGCATTTAATAGTTTGTTTCAGATATAATTGCAAGTAACATCAGCAGTTATAATAAAATGAGGTTGTGTTACAGGCTACATCAATTTTTGCCAATTTTAAAATTCATTTTAAAAACATCTCTGCTCCATTTCCAGAGACTGTCACCTTTTTTAAAGTCCAAGATGCTTTATGTTAGATACTATTAAAACATTAGTGCAGAAAGTCTGGCAACAGGAAACCGAGTTAACATTTCACGAACATGAATGCTAAATTTTTTTTTAAGGCCTTATAACACTTAAATTTGCTTCATATGACAATGTTAAAACAAATATTTATAAAAACAAACAAAAAAATAAATTTACATCTGCCTTCAGCCCAGAAAGCCTTCTGAATATTATAATCAAATAATAAAGCACTAAACCGACAAGGGTCATGCAGTGCTGTGGGGCAGAAAATAGTGCCAGGGCTATAAACAGCTAGGTGGAGAGGGGAATAGAGGCGAGGGAAAAAAAGGACTGGAAGGGATGCTAGGGGCTATGCGTCAAAGTTTGTATAGTATAGCAGTTGCTGACAAAAAGTCAAAAAGAGATCGCAAGTCAAAGGCAGGGCCGTCTGCAAGAAGGAAAGAAGGTAAGAGTGGCAGGGCGTCAGAGGTAAATCCTGCGAGCTCACTGGTAAACCGGACAATCCACATGAAAGTGAAGAACCGAAATAGGGACCCAACAAATCTCACAGAGAGGAATAGGGCATCATTCCATGAGATACCCATGGGTAAGGCAAGTATGGCTGATGCAGAGACTGAAGAGTGCAGTCTCCTGAGAACAGCAACAGTGGTAAGAAGATGGCCACAAACCTAATAGCAACTTGTTATGGTGCATGTCTGACCGTCGTCGTTGTCTACAGCCGTGAAGATGGGCAGAGATGACTAAAATAATCCCTGAACAGAATACAGTGGTCCCTCAATAATCGTCCATAATCCATTCCTGGAAGTGGGACTATTATCGAAATGGACAATTTACGAATCAATTTTCCCCATAAGAAATGTAAATTCAATTAATCCGTTCCTGACACCCAGAAGTATTAAAACAAAAATATTTTTTACATGAAATATAGATGTAGTACATAAACAATACAGTGGCACATGATGAATTAAACATTAACAGAATAACACTTACCTTTATTGGCGATTCTTCTTTGTGTATGGAAGACTGGAGAAGGAGACAGATTGGATGATTTACTGTTTGGAAGGGGAACCCCATTCCATCAACACCTCGGGTACCAATTGCTTTTCTGGGGTTACTTCTCTTCTCTGCCACTAGGACCACCTTGAGAATCACTGGAGTCCTGTCTCGCAAAAAAAACTGTCCAGAGAGCTCTGTTTCTGGCATCTCTTTAAAACTTCCCTAAAATGGGCCAAGACTCTGTCACTGTACAAGTTGCCAATATGGCTTGCAACATTCTTCTCTGGGTGATGTTTCTCCATAAATCTTTCCATCCTACCCCACATTTCAAAAATCTCCTTAATTTCTGAAGAAGGCACCTTCCTCCATCTCTCTTCCTCCTCCTCCTCTGCAGCAAGATTCTGAGCTGCGATCTGTTGCTCTTCCTGCTGAAGCTCTCGCAGCTCCTCAGTGATTAGCTCTTCGTTGTGGTCCTCCACCAACTCTTCCACATCCTCCAAACTCACATCCAACCCCATGGAACTCCCCAGTGCCACAATGGATTTAACAACTGACATAGGCTCATCAGGGTCAGCCCCAAACCCTTCAAAATCCCTCTTGTGGACACAATCTGGCCACAATTTTCTCCAAGCAGAGTTCAAAGTCCTGGTAGTCACTCCCTCCCAAGCCTTACCTATAAGGCTTACGCAATGGAGAATACTGAAGTGTTCTTCCCAAAAATCTCGTAGGGTCAAGCGAGTGTCTGAGGTCACATTCCAGCACCTTTCAAACATTGCTTTGGTGTAGAGATTTTTAAAGTTTGCAATGACCTGCTGGTCCATGGGCTGGAGGAGAGGAGTGGTATTTGGGGGCAAGAACTTTACTGTGATGAACCCAAACTCCTTCAGAATTAGGTCATCCAAGTTTCGAGGATGAGCAGGTGCATTGTCCATTACTAGGAGGCACTCGAGATCCAATTTCTTTTCCAGAAGGTAATTCTTCACACTAGGGCCAAACACTTCATTGAACCACTATGAAAATGTCCCTTGTGACCCATGCCTTACTATTAGATCTCCAAAACACACACAATTTACTCTTCATAACATTGTTTTTCTTGAACACACTGGGATTTTCAGAATGGTACACTAGTAACGGCTTCACTTTGAAATCCCCACTAGCATTAGCACAGAACATTAGCATCAGCCTGTCTTTCATAGGCTTGTGTCCTGGCAGCGCCTTTTCTTCCTGAGTAATGTAGGTCCTCTTTGGCATTTTCTTCCAAAAGAGGCCTGTTTCATCACAACTGAACACTTGTTCAGGTTTCAGTCCTTCACTGTTTATGTACTCCTGGAATTCATGCACATATTTTTCAGCCACCTTGTGGTCCGAACTGGCAGCCTCACCATGCCTTACCACACTGTGTATGCCACTACGCTTCTTAAATCTCTCAAACCAGCCTGTGCTGGCCTTAAATTCACTCACATCACCACTAGTTGCAGGCAATTTCTTTACCAAATCGTCATGCAACTGCCTAGCCTTTACACAAATAATAGACATCATAAGACGTTTCTCATTTATCCACACCAATAATAACTTCTCAACATCTTCGAGTACTGGTGATCTTATTTTTGTCAGCATATTTACCCCCTTTGCAACAACAGCGTCCTTGATTTCCTTTTTCTTGGCTATGATGGAAGATATGGTTGTATGGGATTTGTTATACATCCTGGCCAGTTCGCCCACACGTATGTCACTATCATATTGTTCAATGATAGTTTTCTTAAATTCAATCGTATTTCTCACCATCTTTACCAAAGGCTTGGCACTTGGAGCTTTCTTTGGAGCCATGGTAGCTTATTTAGCACTTAAATAACTTGCAAGCACTAAAATAAATGGAATATTATGAAATATTTCGCTGGAGCACATGAGGGGACCATCGCTCACTGGTAAACAATGGCACACTGGCTGGGAAGGAAAGGCCGAGGTGGCTCAGGGACGAAGGACTATTAGCAAGTTACCGGACCATTTGCGAGCCAATATTTTGACGAAAAAACAGGACTATTTCCGAAATGGACGACTTTCAGGCCGGACGATTATTGAGGGACCACTGTACCTCTATAGGAAACCGGAAGGCCACGAACCTCTGACACGCAGCAGCATCTGCCTGTTCACTGGCCTGCACATCAATGTGTCCACGGATTCAACAGAAAGCGACGTCTCTGTTTTTGCTAGCCACATGGCACAACCAAATTTGAATATGAAGGACCAATGGATGAGAGGAATCAAATTGTTTAATGGCCTGTAAAGCACCGAGGGAATCAGAAATGATCACAAATGCCGAAGTAGCCATATATGCAATATGGAGAAGCGTTATGAGGATGGCATACAACTTGGCGGAAAAATACTAGCAGAGTCTAACAAATGATTCCGCCAATATCGTCAGGGAACACTGCCACAAACCCAACACCATCAGAAGATTTAGAACCATCTGTATAAACAGCAATGGTATGCACATGCGACTGAAGTGATCAAGAAAAAGAAAGCGAAAAGCAGCCGTAGGTAGGAAAGCTTTGGTGCATGGCAGTAGGGGAGAACAGACACGAACTGTTGGAACCTCGCAAAGGGGAAGGGAAAAGGCAGATGCAACATGAACATACAAGGGAGGCAACTGGAGAGAAGACCGGAGTGAAGATGAAGAGAAAACAGTCAGAGCAAGCAGGGACATTGAACAAATGACGGGCTTCTACTAATGTCTGAGACCAACCTATACATAGAAAGAGCACTAAGCTCATGAGAGCGGACAAAGTAACAAAGGCATTGAGCATCACGATGATCGGCTAAGAAAGCAACATTCACCTCAGCATAGAGGCTTTCAACAGGGGATGAATGAAAGGCACCAAGGCATAAACGAAGACCCAAATGATGAAGGGGATCTAACTTAGGAGGAGTTGTAGAAGCTGCAGAATAGACTTGGTCACCATAATCCAGCTTGGACAAGACTAGGGTGGAATGCAAAGGGGGAAGGGGGGAGAGTCTGGTGATCTGTTCCCCACAAACAATATAAAAACATAAGAACATAAGAAAGGAGGAACACTGCAGGAGGCCTGTTGGCCCATACTAGGCAGGTCCTTTACAATTCATCCCACTAACAAAACATTTGCCCAACCCAATTTTCAATGCCACCCAAGAAATAAGCTCTGATGTGAAAGACCCACTCAAATCCAACCCCTCCCACTCATGTACTTATCCAACCTAAATTTGAAACTACCCAAAGTCCCAGCCTCAATAACCCAACTAGGTAGACTGTCCCACTCATCAACTACCCTATTTCCAAACCAATACTTTCCTATGTCCTTTCTAAATCTAAACTTAACTAATTTAAATCCATTACTGCAGGTTCTCTCTTGGAGAGACATCAAGACCTTATTAATATCCCCTTTATTAATACCTATCTTCCACTTATACACTTCGATCAGGTCTCCCCTCATTCTTCGTCTAACAAGTGAATGTAACTCAAGAGTCTTCAATCTTTCTTCATAAGGAAGATTTCTAATGCTATGTATTAATTTAGTCATCCTACGCTGAATGTTTTCTAACGAATTTATGTCCATTCTGTAATATGGAGACCAGAACTGAGCTGCATAATCTAGGTGAGGCCTTACTAATGATGTATAAAGCTGCAGTATGACCTCTGGACTTCTGTTGCTTACACTTCTTGATATAAATCCCAGTAATTTATTTGCCTTATTACGTACGCTTAGGCATTGCTGTCTTTGTTTAAGGTTGCTGCTCACCATAACCCTCAAGTCCTTTTCACAATCTGTATGGCTAAGTTCTACATCATTTAACTTATAAGTACTAGGGTTATGGGCACTCCCAAGCTTCAGAACCTTGCATTTATCTACATTGAACTGCATCTGCCACTTTTCTGACCAAGAATAGAGTTTGTTTAAATCCTCCTGAAGTTCCATAACATCTACGTTTGAATCAATTATCCTACCTATCTTTGTGTCATCGGCGAATTTGCTCATATCACTAGTAATTCCCTCATCAAGATCATTGATATATATTATAAACAACAATGGGCCCAAGACTGATCCCTGTGGAACGCCACTTGTTACAGATCCCCACTCGGATTTAACCCCATTTATGGACACTCTCTGCTTCCTGTCAGTGAGCCATGACTTGATCCACGAGAGCACTTTTCCCCCAATGCCATGAGCTGCCACTTTAACAGTCTATGGTGCGGAACTCTATCAAAAGCCTTACTAAAATCTAAGTAAATACTATCAAATTCTTTATCGTGGTCAACAGCCTCAAAAGCTTTACTGAAGAAAGTTAATAAATTAGTTAGACAAGACCGGCCTCTTGTGAATCCATGCTGAGTATCATTAATCAAGCTATGCTTATCGAGATGGCTTCTTATAATCTCAGCTATAATTGACTAGTAATTTGCCTACAATTGAGGTCAGGCTTATTGGGCGGTAATTTGACGGTAACGACTTGTCCCCTGTTTTAAAAATAGGAATTACATTAGCCATCTTCCACATATCAGACACTACACCTGTTTGAAGAGATAAATTAAATTTTTTTTTTTTATTATCACACTGGCCGATTCCCACCAAGGCAGGGTGGCCCGAAAAAGAAAAACTTTCACCATCATTCACTCCATCACTGAGTTCCATTTTGCATTCCTTAAGAACCCTTGAAAAAACCTCATCAGGACCAGGCGACTTATTTTGCTTCAGTCTGTCTATCTGCTTCACAACCATTTCACTAGTGACTGTGATGTTACATAATTTATCTTCTTCTAGCCCACTATAAAAATTAATTACTGGAATAATGTTAGTGTCTTCCTGTGTAAAAACTGAGAGAAAATAATTATTAAAAATCGAGCATATTTCATTCTCTTTGTCAGTAAGGTGCCCATAGTTATTTTTAAGGGGACCTATCTTATCTCTAACTTTTGTTCTATAGACCTGGAAAAAACTTTTTGGGTTAGTTTTAGAATCCCTAGCAACTTTAATTTCATAGTCCCTTTTAGCTTTTCTTTTTTTTTTTAATGTCCCTCTTAATGTCAATATACTGACTCATAAGATGACCCTCACCTCTTTTGATATGCCTATAAATTCGTTTCTTATGCCCTAGTAGATATTTGAGCCTATTATTCATCCATTTTGGGTCATTTCTATTTGATCTAATTTCTTTATATGGGATAAACGTTCTTTGAGCAGCATGTATAGTGTTCAGAAAACTGTCATATTGATAGCTCACTTCGTTACCCCAGTCAACAGATAAGTGTTCTCTAAGCCCATCGTAATCTGCTAAGCGAAAATCTGGGACTGTTACTGAGTTATCGCTACTATCGTACTTCCATTCAATGCTAAATGTAATTGATTTGTGGTCGCTAGCACCCAGTTCCTCTGAAATTTCTAAATTATTAACAAGGGATTAATTGTTTGCCAGAACTAAGTCAAGCAGGTTATTTCCCCTTGTAGGTTCTGTCACAAACTGCTTCAAAAAACAATCCTGAACTACTTCTAAGAAGTCGTATGATTCTAAATTCCCAGTCAAGAAATTCCAATCAATATGCCTAAAGTTAAAGTCTCCTAGAATTACTACATTATCGTGCCTTGTGGCCTTAACAATTTCCTCCCATAGTAGTCTCCCTTGGTCCCTATCTAAGTTTGGGGGACGGTATATCACTCCTAAAATCAGATTTTCATGCCCCTCTGAAAATTCTATCCAAACAGACTGTATGTGTTACTTCAGACTTAATACCCATTTTTATGCAACAGTTCAAGCGATCTCGGACATACATTGCCACCCTACCCCCCTTCCCGATACTTCTATCTACTTGGAACAATTTAAAACCCTGAATATGACATTCCACAGGCATGTCCCGACTTTTTGAATTAAACCACGTCTCAGTTAAGGCAAATACATCAATGTTACCTGCACTAGCAACTAATCTCAACTCGTCCATCTTATTCCTAGCACTACGGCAATTAGCATAATAAACATTGAAAGACTCTTTCTCTATACCCTTCCTGCTCATTTCTGTTTTTCTACTAAACCTGTTACTGTCCTTATCACCTAAAGTCCCTGGCTTTTCAATATCTACCTCGTTCTGCTTATTACTAGTTCCCCTAGAACTCGTAATATTACTACACTGGGACTTCACTGTTTTCCTGCCAAAACCTATTCCTAGTTTAAAGTCCTAACTGCTCCCTCCACTGCAGTTGCCAGTGCTACCATCCCAGACCTAGATGGGTGAACCCCATCCCTGGCATACATGTCATTTCTGCCATAGAAGAGGTCCCAGTTGTCAATGAATGTTACCGCATTTTCCTTACAGTATTTGTCCAGCCAGCAATTGACACCAATTGCCCTGGACAACCATTCATTTCCAACTCCTCTCCTTGGCAAAATACCACATATGACAGGGTTCCCACCCTTACTCCTAATTATTTCTATTGCTGACCTATACCTGCTAATCAGGTCTTCACTCCTACATCTGCCAACATCGTTGCCTCCAGCACTGAGACAGATAATAGGATTGCTCCCATTACCTCTCATGATGTCATCCAGACGGCTAACAATATCCTCCATCCCAGCCCCAGGAAAGCAAACTCTGTCTCCTACTCCTGTCCGTCAAGCAGAACGCCCTATCCATATACCTAACTTGGCTATCCCCAACAACAACAATATTCTTACCTTCCTTGGTGTCGTTCGTCGTGATGTTCCCAGTAGTCGACTCGCATTCGTCGGGTAGCACTGAGAATGTATTAGATGTTTCCACAACAGTTTCCACGGCAGTCTCTTTCTTCTTCATCGTTTCTACCTTTCCATTCGTCTTCTTGATCGTCAACTTCGTTCCCTGCTGTCCAGCCACTGACCAGTTTCCCTTCTTGACCTGAGGACTCAAAACAGGAGGACTACTACGAATCTTCTTGTTTTCCTCGGTCAGTCGCCGAATCTCCAACTTCGCCATCCTCAATTCTTCCTTAAGCTGTTGGTAAAGTTGCTCAATGGAGGGCATCTTGCTTCAATTCGTAGAGAGCGAGCAAACAGGTCTTCACAGAGCTAAGTACACGTCAACACTGCGCAAAAGCCAACTCAATCAGGAGCTACTGCGCAGCACGTCCGCACGGCCCAACAGCGATGCAAGAATTTTAACGAGATTCAGCTGACCATGGCAAGCTACCTTCAAAGAGGAAATGTGAGGTTTCCATGTTAACCGGTGATTGAATAAAAGGCCAAGAAACTTGACCATATCACATTCTGGGATACACGAGCGATGTAAATACAATGAAATCTGTGACAAGAGGACGTCTAGTGAAGGTAATGAAATGGATTTTTGCACTAGGAAATTTAAATCCATGACAAGTGGCCCAATGGGAAACACTGTCAATCGCATCCTGAAGGGAGGCTGCTACCAGGCGACAGTCAGCACCTGCGTAAGCCAAGTCATCCATAAAGTGATGACCAAATATGCAATGGAAGAACGGAAAGTAGGTCATTTATAGCCAAGAGAAAAAGGGTAGTGCTAAGGACACAACCTCGTGGGACTTCCTTGGCCTGAACAAAGTCTGAGGAAAGCGAGGTGCCAACACAGACACAAAAGTGTATTTCAGATAAGCAGCTAGGAAGGTGGGTAGATTACCACGAGGCCTAAGCAGTGGGCCTGGGCTAAGATGTTATACCTCCAAGTGGTGTCATATAGCTTCTAGAGATCAAAAAAGACTGCTAGGATGGAGTGTTCATTAGCAAAGGTATTTCGCACACACGTATCTAAGTGGAGCAAGGGGGTCCAAATTAGAGCGGCCCTTGTGAAAGCCATGTTGGTGAGGAGAAAGACTAATGTGACTCTCTAAATATCACAGCAGAGGTCTATTCATGAATCATTCCATCACCTTGCAGACTACACTGGTCAGAGCAATGGGATGACAGTGAGAGGTATCAAGCCTCTTTCTCATTTACATCCAGTGACCTACCAAATGCATCTGATCTCCTTAAACCCATTTTATTTGCAAAGATGACACTACTTTTGTCTTCTCTCACCCAAACCCAACCATGCTAACAGACACTGTAAATGTCAAACTGCTAAAAGTACCTACTTGGAGTCATGACTACCAACAAACTTACTCTCAATATAGATAAAACCTACTTGATGCCATTTGGAAACTGAGCTTCAAATGTACATCTAAACATATTGATAAATGGTTCACCCATTTCTAGACAGAGGGCAAATGTCTAAGCCTCCACCTTGACTGCAGTCTCAAATTTTACAAACACACACACACACACACACACACACACACACACACACACACACACACACACACACACACACACACACACACACACACACACACACACACACACACACACAGCAAATTTTCAAGAAAGTCTCCAAAACAGTAGGCATCCTTTCAAAGATACAACACTATGTACCCCAATCAGCTCTTCTAGCTCTGTACCACTCATTTATCCTTACCTCACCTATGGTATTTGTGCATGGGGCTCAACCACAGCAAATCACCTTAAGCCTTTAATAACCCAACAAAAAGCTGCAGTGCAACTGATTACTAATTCCTGCATTAGACAACACACTCCACCACTTTTCAAGAGTCTTAACTTGCTTAACCCTTTCAGGGTTTCGGCCGTACTAGTACGGCTTACGCCCCAGGGTTTCTGACGTACTAGTATGCCTAAATTCTAGTGCCCTCAAATCAAGTGAAAGCTTGTAGGCCTACATATGAAAGAATGGGTATGTGGTCAGTGTGCACAGTATAAAAAAAAATCCTGCAACACACAGTGCATAATGAGAAAAAAAAAAACTGACCGTGTTTTTGGATTAAAACAGTGACTTTGCACTGTATTTTTGTATGGTATTTATTGTATTCTAGTTTTCCTGGTCTCATTTTATAGAATGGAAGACATGTTACAGAAATTGAGATGATTTTACAATGAAAAATACCTTGAAATGGAGCTCAAAGTAGCAGAAATGTTCGATTTTTACCAAAGTTCAAAAGTAAACAAATCATGCTATGCCTCCAATACACGTCAACTGGCGAGTCTAATATTCTTTCACAAGTGAGCTGATATTATTTATACCATTTCTACACTAATGCAGTAGTCTGCATAACAGTAAATCTTCTATTTTTTTGTAAGAATAAAAATTCAGAGTGGAAAACCAAAGAAATATAAGAGGGGCCTGGGGATGTGACTAACGAACAGAGAACTTGTTATTTTAGTGTCAGGAATGTCTTTCTTGTTTATTCTGGACTATTCGGAAATTGGCATCTTTTGAAATTTGTGTGAAATTGGCAAAATTGCTAAATTCTGACCACTTTATTGGACAGCTGAAATCAGTAAATAGGTGGTTTCTTGTACTCATTCAACAGAAAAAATGGAGTTCTAGCAAAATAGTTATGATTTTTGTCAACTAGTACATTGGAATGGCCGAAAATAGGGCTCAAAGTGGGCAAAATCACCTATGCATAAACATCGTCGAGACCGCTAACCTTGCGAGAGCATAATTCCTTAAGTTTTCCATCAAATTTCATACTTTTGATGTCATTATGATCAGGAAAATATTCTCTATCTTCTCATAAGAATTTTTTTTTTTTTTTTTTAAATTGGGGACCCTGAGAATAAGTCTCGGAGAGGGCCTGGGGACCCTGAAAGGGTTAATATACAAAACATCGTCACTTATTATTGTGCCTACTACATACTACACAGAACACTATACTCAAATACAATCCCTCTCAAACTCCTCCTTGATAACTATAACAGAACACACAGCCATGATATGAGCGACAAATCACCCCTATATCTCTCATATCCATCTCTCTCTCTATGCAAAAATGCTATGCATGTAAAGGGCCTAAAGATCTAGATTTCACTGCCAGAACACACTAAAGGACCCCTGTCTGCAAATCAGTTTAAGGCCTTACTTAAAAATCACCTCATCACCCAAAACCAGACAAACTGTACATAATACCTACCAGTTACTCAAAAGCTACTCATTGTGCTGAGGACTGCTCAGCCACTCACCCACTACTTCAAAATTAGGATGTCTAAATTTCATTGTTTTAAATAGTACTAAATTGTAATACAGTAGACCATCATTTAACATGGTAGTTACATTCCTGAAAATGGCGTGTAGGTAAAACCAAATTAGATGAACTGAAGAACTTGTGGGAAAAATAAGGTTACGTTCCTGAGAGCCAAAAAAAAAAAAAAAAAAAAAATTTTTAGGCCTCCACATCTTACAAAAATAAAAGTGAATATGGAACTGTAGTTCACTGTTGTAATGTATTTGTACTGTTGTTGTCACTGGTTAAGACTACAAATGTAACAAATAATAGTATTTCTTACCTTAAATTGTGGGTACTGGTGTTTGTGGATGATTTTGAAGAGAGTGGAGATTTATGCTGTGGCCCTACTGGGCTGAGGTGGATGGTAGAGGTTCTGGTACTGAAGTTGATGGTTGTACTGGAGTGTCTAAGTCATTCAGTCAGTCAAGCCAGTAAGTCAGTCAGGTCATTCAGTCATTCAATCGTTCAGTCAAGTCATTCAGTCGTTCAAACAAGCCAGTTAAGTTGTTCAGTCAAGTCAGTAAGTCGTTCAGTCAAGTCGGTAAGTCGTTCAGTCAAGTTGGTAAGTCGTTCAGTCAAGTCGGTAAGTCGTTCAGTCAAGTCGGTAAGTTGTTCAGTCAAGTCGGTAAGTTGTTCAGTCAAGTCGGTAAGTCGTTCAGTCAAGTCAGTAAGTCACTGAGACAAGTCAGTCACACACTCGTTTACCTCTTCTTGTGTGTACAAAGTAACACTTCATTACTGTTATCTCTTGTCTAATACAGTGGACCCCCGCATACCATACAATCCACATACCGCTCGCTTTGATCGCAAAAATTTTGCCTCGCATACCGCCCAAAAACCCGCTCACCGCCCTTCGTCCGAGACACGTCCAATGTGCGGCCTGAGCCAGCCTCATATGTTCCGCCGGTGGCATTGTTTACCAGCCAGCCTCCGCGGTAACATCCAAGCATACAATCGGAATATTTCATATTATTACAGTGTTTTCGGTGCTTTATCTGGAAAATAAGTGACCATGGGCCCCAAGAAAGCTTCTAGTTCCAACCCTACAGCAATAAGGGAGAGAATTCCAATAGAGATGAAGAATATAAACACAAATGCAGTATAATGTGATCCTTTATTGACTACGTTTCGCCCACACAGTGGGCTTTTTCAAGTCACAAACAGAACTACCTGGGGTGGAAGGAACGCGAGTATTTATAGTCCGGCTGAGGTCAGGTGAAGAATGCTGCATCTGATGATGTACCGAGTTGGGTTGTAGAGTCTAAAAACTTGGGTAGCTTGGAAATCGTCAGTGTTCATGATAACAACACCACCTCCTTTATCAGCGGTGGTGACCCTGATGGTCGTGTTATACCATTTATTTCCAGAGATGAAGAAAGAGATCATTGATAAGTATGAAAGTGGAGTGCGTGTCGCCGACCTGGTCAGGTTGTACAAGAAACCCAAATCAACCATCTCTACTATTGTGGGCAACAGAAAGGCAATCAAGGAAGCTGTTCTTGCCAAAGGTTTAACTGTGTTTTCGAAACAGAGATCGCAAGTGATGGAAGATGTTGAGAGACTCTTATTGGTGTGGATAAATGAAAAACAGCTAGCAGGAGATAGCGTCTCTCAAGCGATCATAAGCGAAAAGGCTAGGAAGTTGCATGAGGATTTAATTAAAAAAATGCCTGCAACTAGTGATGATGTGAGTGAATTTAAGGCCAGCAAAGGTTGGTTTGAGAGATTTAAGAAGCGTAGTGGCATACAGTGTGATAAGGCATGGTGAGGCTGCCAGTTCGGACCACAAAGCAGCTGAAAAATATGTGCAGGAATTCAAGGAGTACATAGAAAGTGAAGGACTGAAACCTGAACAAGTGTTTAATTGTGATGAAACAGGCCTGTTTTGGAAGAAAATGCCAAGCAGGACCTACATTACTCAGGAGGAAAAGGCACTCCCAGGACATAAGCCTATGAAAGACAGGCTTACTTTGTTGATGTGTTCCAATGCTACTGGTGATTGCAAAGTGAAGCCTTTATTAGTGTATCACTCTGAAACTCCCAGACCGTTCAGGCAAAAGAATGTCCTCAAGGAGAATTTGTGTGTGCTGTGGAGGGCAAACAGTAAGGCATGGGTCACTAGGGACTTTTTCTATGACTGGTTACACCATGCATTTGCCCCCAATGTGAAAGATTACCTAACTGAAAAGAAATTAGAACTTAAGTGCCTCCTGGTGTTAGACAATGCCCCTGGTCATCCTACAGACGTGGCAGAGCGACTTTATGGGGACATGAAATTCATTAAGGTGAAGTTTTTGCCTCCTAATACCACTCCTCTCCTGCAGCCCATAGACCAGCAGGTTATTGCAAACTTCAAAAAACTGTACACAAAAGCTCTGTTTGAAAGGTGCTTTGTAGTGACCTCAGAAACTCAACTGACTAAGAGACTTTTGGAGAGATCACTTTAATATCCTCAATTGTGTAAACCTTATAGGTAAGGCTTGGGAGGGAGTGACTAAGAAGACCTTGAACTCTGCTTGGAAGAAACTGTGGCCAGAATGTGTAGACAAAAGGGATTTTGAAGGGTTTGAGGCTAACCCTGAGAGGATTATGCCAGTTGAGGAATCCATTGTGGCATTGGGAAAGTCCTTAGGGTTGGAGGTTAGTGGGGATGATGTGGAAGAGTTGGTGGAGGAGGACAATGAAGAACTAACCACTGATGAGCTGATAGATCAACTTCAACAGCAAGAGGCCAGACCTGAGGAAACTGGTTCAGAGGAGGGGAGAGAGAAATTGAAGAAGTTGCCTACTACAAAGATTAAGGAAATCTGTGCAAAGTGGCTTGAAGTGCAAACCTTCATGGATGAAAATCACCCTCACACAGCTATTGCAAGCCGTGTTGGCAACCTGTACACTGACAATGTTGTGAAATACTTTAGGGAAGTCATAAAGGAACGAGAGGTACAGGCCACTATGGACAGATATGTTGTGCGAAAGAAGTCCAGTGACTCTGAAGCTGGTCCTAGTGGCGTTAAAAGAAGAAGGGAAGTAACCCCAGAAAAGGACTCGACACCTCAAGTCTTAATGGAAGGGGATTCCCCTTCTAAACACTAACACTCTCTCTCCCCTCCTCCCATCCCATCAATCACCACCAGATCTTCAATAAAAGTAAGTGTCATGTAATTGTGCATGCCTTTTTCAGTTTGTGTGTATTAAAATTAACATTTCATGTGGTAAAAATGTTTTTTTTTCATACTTTTGGGTGTCTTGCACGGATTAATTTTATTTCCATTATTTCTTATGGGGAAAATTCATTCGCATACCGAACATTTCGCATAACAACCAGCCCTCTTGCACGGATTAAGGTCGCTATGCGGGGGTCCACTGTATCTGTGTCCTTCATTAATTCTAAGACTTAAATGCTTATACCTTTTCTTGCCACTTTCAGCAACACTGGTATGCCTACTGGGTTTCATGATTGCTTCGCAGATACAAGATATGGTAATTATAAGATCAAAACACAATTCACAAACACAGCTAGCTTGTAGCAGAGAGACTGGACAGTATGAAACGTGAATGCTGGAATGGTGGGGTGGTGTCAGGGGGTGGCAGATGATGGCGGGAGATCTCCCGGCTGAGTCACAACAAGGCGGCCGCTTGAGGAAAAGGGAATTTTTTTTTCCTTCCCCCAAACTGAACCATGTTAAATTAATTTTACGACGTGTTACATAAAATTGTGCCGCAATTCTTCAATCGTGCTATACCCGTGCCAAATAAACTCATGCTAAATGACAGTCTACTGTACATCATATTGTAAATTATTTTAAATTGCTCTATTGTAATACTGTAATCTTTATAAACTAATTCAATAGTGTAATTATTCTCTACAAGACTTATCAAAGCCATGTAGAATTACCTAATAGAATATTCAATTCTCTTGTAGTCACTAACTTATCTAATGACCATATGAACTATTATTGCTTCCTAATCTTAAGTTAATTTTTAAGTTTGCCCAAAATGCTCTGCATGCCAAGGGGCTTTTGGCATGTACACTCAACTGTTATATTCCTCTGTACAATCATGTATCATGTCAAAATAAACTTATTCTTAAGTGCCTGGTTTGTGAAATGGAAGGACAATGGCAGATTTCCACTGCTGAAGAACTCCTCACATTCAAATAGCTTGAAAAGAGACAAAAGGACTGTAAGGGCTGTAGAATGCAGATGCTGTAGCATACAGATATGAACATCACCGGACCCAGCTGCCGAGGACCAGCAAGCGGAAAGCATGGGCTCTAGCTCCAAAAGAGTAAAATTTACATTATATGACTCCATCCCATTAGAAGAGAAATCCAAGGGCAACTGCTCCCTGGCAGACTTAGCCCCTTAACTGTCCAAACGCAGATCTACAATCTCTCGTCCAGCGCTCCGAATATTTTGAAAAATATTTTTTTTTTTTTTTTTTTTAAATGAAGGACTTTTTTTTACATAAAGTAATGTAAAAAAAAATCTAGAGTCAGTACTTACAGAGATATAAGGCCACAGAGTCTGTGCTTATCGCTCACCTGACGGCAACATGAAGAGCTACCACTTGCAGATGTGTTGCCGATATACCTTTTTTACTCATTTTTTTTATAATTTTTATGCTATGATAATGACATTTTGTAGTAGTTCTTGTGATTTCATAGTTAATCTTTGTTTTGACATTAACATTAGGTATTGAAATAGTGTTCAAATAGTCAAACACAATGACAGGTGAACATTTTTCACCTTAGTTACATACTATTGTCTAGAAATATATACATAGTATTTATAGGTCCCAGCAATGTTTTGGATACACGGGAGTATATAATAAAAAAAGAAAAAAGAAAAAAAAGAAAAAAGAAAAATAAAAAAAAAAAGAGGAGGAGGAAAAGAGGAGGAGGAAAAGAAGAGGAGAAAAAGAGGAGGAAGAGGAGAAAAAGAGGAGGAGGAAGAGGAAAAGAGGAGGAGGAAGAGGAAAAGAGGAGGAGGAAGAGGAAAAGAGGAGGAGGAAGAGGAAAAGAGGAGGAGGAAGAGGAAAAGAGGAGGAGGAAGAGGAAAAGAGGAGGAGGAGGAGGAAAAGAGGAGGAGGAGGAGGAAAAGAGGAGGAGGAGGAGGAAAAGAGGAGGAGGAGGAAAAGAGGTGGTGGTGATTCCCTTGAAGCTTGATGCAAGTGTGCGTCACTTGTCTTGTCTTATCTTATGACTTCACTCCACTGCTGACAATGATGCCTGTCATATCTAATCTTATCTCTTGTTAATGACAGTGGTGACATTTGATGAGCTTTCGCTGAATTTTGTTTTCACTCTTACACAAACATGTCTATCTGTCTGCCTGTCTATGTCTGTGTCTCAGAGTTGCTCATGAACCAATGGTATTACACACAATCACTATCTACAAGCACAGTACAGCACATTGTCTGCATTTTTTGGGTTATCCTAGGTAATTTACACTATGTATAATTGTACTTACGTATGTGTTCCTGTGAGATAGAAAGATATAGAGACAGATAGAGCCAATCAGCCAGCCGCCGGCTAGCCAGCCTGCCGAATTACAGTTCCAGACTTTTTTCTTTTTACTTAGGGCATAGGTTATAGGACATTCTGGGAGGATGACATTTTCCTCTTAAAAAGGGAGTGTTAATATGACATGACATCAGTGAATCCTTGGTGTCTGCTGTGCTATTTGCTCTAGTTTGTGCTCAATTGAACTGGTGCTCCCACAAGGTACTAAATGGTCCCAGATTTTTTTAATACATTGCCCACCACACACTGAGGATTAAGACCCATTCTATGCTGACCAGGAATCTTACGCCAATCGTGCTAAATTTGGAGGTAGGAAAATAAAAATGTAGATCTACATTTGGAGTGCTAGCGGTAAGAACATAAATCTACATTTGGACAGTTAAGGGGTTAGAAGTGAGAAATGAGAGACAGAAGTGAAGTCCTTGGGAGACACAGACAAGACAGTTCCCAGATCTCCATGGCAATCTCAAGAGGTTCCGCAACACTAACACCAGCAACCCACAGAACGGGAGCTGGGTCTGGAGCGTACTTGCCCCACAACTTCTGTACCTTCTTCCAAACCGCACACATACGGGAAGTCGAGGTAACAGCAGAAACGTAGTCTTGCCAACAAGTGCATTTTGCATCACATATGATGCGGCAAGTGAGTGCCCTTGCTCACTTAAATTCTAAGAATCTGCGGTCTGATTATATTGATAATGGCCATGCAGCACGTTTCAAATGCACTGCACGGGCACACGCAGAAGACCACCAAGGCACGCATATCTGAGAATGCCTGCCTGAGGTTTGAAGAATAGAACGTGATGCTGCAGTCAAAACTAAGGTCGAAAACTGGTGCACCAGCTCATCAATAAAGGACGAGAAGGATCCTCACAAAAAAAGCAATAAGTTGAGAGTACAAGTCCTAATTCGCTTGTCCAAATTGCCAACAGGAGCTACAAGGCAGTCAGGAATACGTAGTAGAAGAATGAATAATAGGAAAGTGATCACTGTCGTGCAAATTCAGGAGAAGAGACCAAGCGTAATCAACAGCAATTGATAAGGAACAAACAAAGATCAATACAAGAGACTGAGTGCTAGAGTAAAAATAGGTGGAAGCACCCATATTAAAACATGAAGAGGATGAGAAATGAGAAGTCTCTCCAACTGATCACCACTATAGTCACAGTGGGACCCTCCCCAATGATGAGCGTTAAAAATCACCGAACAAAATGGGTGGCGGCAGAGAAGAGATCAAGAACACAACATCCAAGATACAGAATGCATGGGGGGGGGAAAGAGGGAGGGAGAGAGAGAGAGGGAGAGAGAGAGAGAGAGAGAGAGAGAGAGAGAGAGAGAGAGAGAGAGAGAGAGAAATAGAAAGAGAAAGAGAGAGAGAGAAATAGAAAGAGAAAGAGAAAGAGAAAAAGAGAAAGAGAAAGAAAAAGAAATAGAGAAAGAATGAGAGAGAGCAAACTGTATACCATTTGTGCAAATAAATACGGGCTGCAGTATAATGCAGCTGAGAACAAAGACCTGTTGAAACAGTATTCCAACACACACAAGAAGTGCACTCTCATTAAAAGTTTCCTCAAGAAAATGATCATAATAATTCAACAGCATATAGCCCGAAATGGGACGGATAACTGCTGAGCGAACTTCAGGCTCTTGTAACTTGACACTCTGGGAAAGCAATACCTGGAGCTCTCCCTGATTACCCCTGAGGCCATGAATATTCCAGTGTAAGTCATTATTTACAAAGACAGGTATGCTAACAATGAGAAGAGATAAAATCTACAGGCTAGTAGAGTTAGTGAAGTCAATGCGTTGAGGCAATGGAAAGCATGTAAGCAAGGAAGAATGAGAATGTTGTGAAAAAAGAGACTGCTGTGAAGGTTGTGAAAAATAAGAAGGGGCATCGAGGATTTCATCTCCACAATATAGTTGGAAATAACAACAAGCGTTTCTGCAGACAAGGAAGATGCTGATACCATGACTTCAGAGACAGGTGAGGTAGAGCAAGTAGAGATCAGGGAGACTATGGATGGAACCAAAGAGGTCTGAGAGGAGAGGGGAGTATGAACCTGGAGAGATGTGCCAGCTGGGACAGAAAAATCCTGTAGTGGAACAGGAGAGGAAGGAGGCTGGAAGGAGACTGGGGAAGAAATCTAGGGATGAACGGGAGAAGAGGGGACCACACGAAGGGGGGTGAACCTCCACTTGTGTCTGAGAGTTAGAAAGGGGGGTGAGAACTAGGCCCAAAATGCTTAGGTATACTAGTGGCCTTCTTTGTAATAAGTATTTTATAATATGCAATAACATTTTATAATATGTAAACCCCACACTGTAATATCAACAAAGAAATAAAGAATTTTAATTTTAAAAAGAGAAATGTTGAGGAACTGTAAGCACTGGAAGAATGCGAAGAGACTTTGGCTTAGGAGACAGGTTGAGCTTCGCACGTGATAGGCACAGGCGTGCGAGGCCTTGCTAACTGAGAAACTAGCAGGCGAAAAGATGAAGTAGAGGTAGGAAGAGAAGGAGGTGGGGGTTTCGAAGGGTGAAACCACAAAAGAATTAGAGACAGGGATGTCCCCGGAAGACATGGCACAAGAGGAGCTGGTAGGCAGGAGGACCGTCGAGGTTGGAGGTCTCCTAGCTACTAGAGAATAAGGAACATGAGAAAGATTCCCCTGAAGGCGAATAAGACAATGGATTTCTCGTTCATTACGATAGACCTGACATCGGTGGGAAAAAGAAGGACAAGTTTCATTACAAGTGGGGGAAGACTAAGATGTATCGGCATGATCCACAGCACTGCAAACCGAGCATTCCACCATAGACTGCAGTATTTAGTGGGATGTCCAAAGCACCAGCAATTTTGGGGCATAGGGACCACTTTACAGACCCCTAGATGATGGCATGCAATAGAAACGAAGGACGGGAGTTCACGGCAGTCAAAGGTTAAGCGGGTGAAGTTACTGGGAAAGGGCCTCCACCCACGAGTGGGCAGGACATACGTATCCAGAGAATTGGAAGGTCCTGAAGGGCTAATTGCTCCAAAATATCATCACTGCAAGACAGAAAATCACACTGTACAATGGTACGTGGTAAAACCACTGTACCACTACAAGAATTGTGAGTAGCATGCTTGTGAACTGTGACAGGAACATTATCAATGGAAGTAAGATGGGAAATAGCATGAGCTTGCTCTGCATTCTAAGCTGTAACAATGAGCGCACCACTTCGAAGAGCGTGAAAAGATATATTTTGGCCAATGTGTTGTAAAAGAGCTTTACCAATACTATGGTCTGAAAGGTAATCAGTTGGAGATGTCGGCTGTATGTAAAAGAATTTGGTCCGCTGTGTACTTGTGAACGTGGTGCATAAAGGAAGTGGGTGTCATGTAGATCGTTTCTGGGTGGAATGAACAGACATTGAAGAACCGTCGTCAGCAAATAGTCTGGAACGTTTAGGTGTAGGACTGTAGGTGGCCTGACCTAAGGCAGGTGGGCAATCCAAAAATTGTCGCACTGTATTCGGGGAAGCTGGATGCATAGTTAAAGGCGTGCAAGAGGCAGAGGCACTAAAAGAAATAGGTGGAGCTTCAGCACCTGGAGCAGGTGATGAAATGTCACCAGCAGAAGGTACAGGGGTATGGGAAAAGTCTGGAGAATGGTCCAATAAGCCAGGTCAAAACAGGATGCAGTAACAAAAAGAGGCCTGGGAGGAGGAGGAGGGGGGTCACGGAGAGAAGACTCCATGACGGTGGCACTTTCTTATTTTAAGAAAAAAGAAAAAAATAGAAGGAAAGAAGAAAAAAAAGACAGTTACTAGAAGGCATGGAAGGGCCACAAGTTCTTCCCTTCATCCAAGAGGACTATGAAACCACCAGCAGCGCAGATGCAGCGTGGAACCTGTGCCATACCCTACCCTTCACACCAGTAAACCAGTGCTCGGGGATAGCAATCTCACATCCACTGAGCCACTTTGGCGGACAAAAAGAGAGGATAGTCGGACACTTCCCTCGGCTCCCACCTCCCAAAACTGACAGGCAGCCTTCAGAGATGCACCCATCATCTGCAGGACACCCTGCCCTACCTCCTGGAAATCCAGGAAGGAAGCAGGGCACCTCCAGATGATCCAGATTCCACAGCAAACTACACTACTCCTGAGGGACCACACAGAGTGGGATGAACCTCAGCACACTTCCCCCTACTTAGAAAGCATAATGCCAGAGGGTAGGACCCCAGAGGCTACAAACAGGACAGAGGAAAGGGAAAAGAGGGAGGGATTGAGAGGATGGGACAAGTTCGGTCTGAGGAAGGAGACCAAAAGGTCTAATTCCTCAGACCAGGAGCCTCTTCACTGTGCCAAGGAGCCCCCCTTGAAGAGGCTTTTGAATAGCATTATGTTTATGTGAAGAGTATCCCCCCCCCCCCGTATTTAAATGCTCGTCTTGAACTGACTCCCAACAATGTTAATGTTTACAGGACACAAAATGTTATTGCATATGCCCCACTTTAGTAAGAAATTAATGTATAGAAATTATCTATTCTGGTGGATATATAGCAAGTCCCAAGTCTTGCTGAATTCCTGTTGCTTAAGCATTAGTATTTCTTTTCCTGCTGGCTGTTGAGTGAGAGAAATGCAGATCAGCACCATACGATATTTGTGGCACAAAATCAGAAAACCAAATGAAGTGTTTCTTCTTGATTCTGGTAGGCTTATTAATTAGGCTATGGTATGGCCATGAAGGCTCTATGGAAGAAAATAAATTTTGAAGTATTAGAAATTATTTTCTTCCACAATGATAACATCTTGGCCATACTAAGGTAATACCTTCTACCCTCACCACTTACAAACTTTTTCTTCACTTGCACTGATCAGGAATGCTGATGGTTCTTGGTCAGTGATGTAGGTGGTAATGAATGACATGGCATGGCATGCAAACATACACATTACCTTCACAACTTGCTGTATTCTTGGTGAGAGTTAAAGTTTCAAAATTGTAGCATACAACCATTACAAGTCCAGCTGAGCTAGTCCTCAGGAACACAGACCACAATATGGCCAGGAGGGCATCATTGTGAATAAAAACAATTCCTTATACTTCATAGCTTTCTGGGTGTAAGAATAGTTAATACGTATTTCAAACATATTGCATATGTTGAAAATTACACAATATCAGAGCTCAGGTCTGTCATAGTAAAATTTGTTAAGATGAATATAATTCCTAAAACTTATTCTATCCATTAATATAAACATAGCAAAAGCATTTTTTGTATCCAATGTATTGCTCTTTACTAGCAATCAGGAGATCACACACTGGTTACATCTTGTTTCCACAGCTTCATAAACACAGTCATACTGGCCTAAGTATCACAAAAACACGCACAAACACAAATATATGCACCCTTAATTTTTCTTTCTAATGAACTACAGAAGAATTAATCAAATCACTGAATTAATCAAATTACATGTATTGTGGCTTCAGAAATATACTTAGTAACAATTTTTCTCTTCTAAAAGTCAAATGTACATATACTAAAAATGCTACAAAGAAGAAAAATGGTAAAGAATAATATGTACCCCTTAATGCTTCCCTTGAACGCACCTCCGAGAAACAGCAATATCGTAGAAGAGAGCATGGTACTGGTGCTGCGGCCGCCTTATGACCTTTTGTGGTTTCTTGCGACCAAGCTTCTTCATGGCAGTGTAGTAGTTCTTCTGAGAGTCCGTTAGAAACATCTCCAGCACTCCACCCTCATACTGCATTAGTCAGGGAAGGTCACATAATATAATAATAATAATAATTAATAATAATAATAATAATAATAATGAAAATAATAACTCAGAGAAATTATAATATAAAATATAAAAATTCAGCCCATCCTCATGGTATACATCCTAAAAGCAACATAATATCCCAGTACGTTAGAAAATAAACTTACTATCCTTAACACGTACAAATGTGCATATGCCTTTTTACCATATCTGAGAAAACTGGCAGCCAAAAAAAGTGCATGTGGTATTTGAACGTATTAACTGGAATAAATAGGTCCAGAAACAAACGTGCTGGGAAATTACGTCAATATTTGATGTTCAAGATGAAGACTGGATGAATAATTACACTGTTAATGTACTAACAATACTAATACTACCAAATAATAATATAAATACTAATACTCAACTAATAAAAATAAGAGCGCATATACATTATTCAGACTAATTTGTGCTCAGGGTTCAAATTATAGAAAATTCCTAATTAAAATCAATTTTTTTTAAATAAATTTATGAATTACAGTATTAAGAAATTATAAGTTTCCACTTTGCAACATTCAGAATTCCCGAGAACTGTCTGAATTAAAATTTAAGAAAATATTCTCATTTGGAAAAAATAAAAAAAAATTTAAAACTAAATTGTTTTGCTAATATTAATGTAATTTCCAATTAAAATACTATTTGCAAAATATTTTCTTCAAAAAATTCCCAAAGTATTTTCTTAATAAAAGACAAATATTCACCACGGTTCTCAGTTTTCCAAATTTCTGAGATAATTATGAATCTCAAATTTCATTTCTGAATTTTAAGAAGTCTAGAACACAGAATGAGAATTCTGAATATAAAATTTATGTAATATTAATGACAAATATAAATACTGTACAGTCTATCACCAGTAAAAAAAAAAAAGCGATCTGTGATAAAATAAATTGCCGATTTGTCATAAGAGTTGTCCAACAGTTTCTGATTTGAAAAATTGTGCCTTATGAAAAACGATTAGGGCCAGTGTTTGTATCAGCAGTCTATTTTTCTAAGTTTAGCCAATCAAAGAAAAAAAAAGTATGCTCAAAGTTTTACCTTGCATGACATACTCGTGTACTAAACTATATTGTGGTGCATGACGTTTGTAGCCTTGCCTAATTCTTGCAATGTGAAATGAAAATAACCCAACTTCACATATACAGTTTTGAACCTCACTACATGACACTACAATATATTCACCCAATAGTGGTCAAAATAATGCATGCCATGGCTTTATGAGGAAATATTTTGTGTCAAGTGCCAATGGTACATGGATTTTAATAAGTGGTAGGCACTGGTTTAATCTTAATGTATCCAATTCGTAAGTTAAATGAAAAAACTCAGTTTCATATACAGTATATTGCACTACACTGAATGTACTGTACATGAATTTTTTTTTATTTCAAGAAAACCAGCTGTATCCCACCTAGGCAGGGTGGCCCAAAAAGAAAAATAAAAGCTTCTCTTTTTAAATTTAGTAATTTATACAGGAGAAGGGGTTACTAGCCCCTTGCTCCCGGCATTTTAGTCGCCTCTTACAACACGCATGGCTTACGGAGGAAGAATTCTGTTCCACTTCCCCATGGAGATAAGAGGAAATAAACAAGAATAAGAACTAGAAAGAAAATAGCAGAAAACCCAGAGGGGTGTGTATATATATGCTTCTACATGTATGTGAAGTGTGACCTAAGTGTAAGTAGAAGTAGCAAGACGTACCTGAAATCTTGCATGTTTATGAGACAGACAAAAGACACCAGTAATCCTACCATCATGTAAACCAATTACAGGTTTTCATTTTCCACTCACTTGGCAGGATGGTAGTACCTCCCTGAGTGGTTGCTGTCTACCAACCTACTACCTATAACTACATGAAATATTCTCCAAATACTGATCAGAAGATGTACGCCATTTTTTGGGGTAAATTTTTGTTATGAGAACACACTGAGCAACAAGTTGTGTCAAGTGTGTGTGTAAACTCTTATATAACTTGTGCAATAAAACTTTTCAAGAACATTTAGCACCTGTATATGTATGAACTGTCCTGGTACCAGGTCCAGATACCAGGTGAAAAAAATCCCAGCAACATACAATCCTGCATGCCTTCAATTTCAAAAAATACTATGCAAGGCAAACAACTGTACAAGTTAAGAAGCGAGATGGATTTTGAACATTTTTTGTAAATCTAATACAAGTATTGCTCCTGGCCTCCCACCAAGATAATTAATACTTTTTTCTTAAAATGTTTACAAAATAATGTTAAATTATGTTAATGCCTACCTCGGTGGGAGATGGCCGGTGTTATTATTTATTAACATACTGCAATTCTTTTCAGTAAAAAATAAAGTGGTGTGTTCACACTATCAACAAATTTTAAGCATACATATTCATGAAATCTAGGTAGTAGGTTAGTAGACAGCAACCGCCTAGGGAGGTACTACCGTCCTGCCAAGTGAGTGTAAAACGAAAGCCTGTGATTGTTTTACATAATGGTAGGATTGCTGGTGTCCTTTTTTTCTGTCTCATGAACATGCAAGATTTCAGGTATGTCTTGCTACTTCTACTTACACTTAGGTCACGCTACACGTAAATGTACAAGCACATATATACACACCCCTCTGGGTTTTCTATTTTCTTTCTAGTTCTTATTCTTGTTTATTTCCTCTTATCTCCATGAGGAAGTGGAACAGAATTCTTCCTCCATAAGCCATGCGTGTTGTAAGAGGCGACTAAAATGCCAGGAGCAAGGGGCTAGTAACCTTCTCCTGTATATATTACTAAATGTAAAAGGAAAAACTTTCGTTTTTCCTTTTGGGCCACCCCGCCTCTGTGAGATACAGCTGGTGTGTTGAAAGAAAGAAAGAAGGTTTGGTAGACAGCAACCGCCCAGGGAGGTACTACCAACCTGCCAAGCGAGTGTAAAACGAAAGCCTGCAATTGTTTTACGTGATGGTAGGATCGCTGGTGTCCATTTTTCTGTCTAATAAACATGCAAGGTTTCAGGTACATCTTACTACTTCTACTTACACTTATATCACACAACACATACTTTTTTTTTTTTTTTTTTCAACAAGTCAGCCGTCTCCCACCGAGGCAGGGAGACCCAAAGAGAAAGAAAATACTTTCATCATCATTCAACACTTTCACCTCACTCACTCACACATAATGACTGTTTCTGCAGAGGTGCCCAGAATACAGCAGTTTAGAAGTATATACGTATAAAAATACACAGTATATCTCTCTAAACTGCCAATATCTAAAACCCCTCCTTTAGAGTGCAGGCATTGTACTTCCCATTTCCAGGACTCAAGTCCGGTTATATAAAATAACCAGTTTCCCTGAATCCCTTCACTAAACATTACCCTGCTCACACTCCAACAGATCGTAAGGTCCCAAATACCATTTGTCTCCATTCACTCCTATCTAACACGCTCACGCACGCTTGCTGGAAGTCCAAACCCCTCGCCCACAACACCTCCTTTACCCCCTCCCTCCAACCTTTTCGAGGACGACCCCTACCCCGCCTTCCTTCCCCTACAGATTTATATGCTCTCCATGTCATTCTACTTTGATCCATTCTCTCTAAATGACCAAACCACCTCAACAAACCCTCTTCAGCCCTCTGACTAATGCTTTTATTAACTCCACACCTTCTCCTAATTTCCACACTCCAAATTTTCTGCATAATATTTACACCACACATTGCCCTTAGACAGGACATCTCCACTGCCTCCAACCGCCTCCTTGCTGCAGCATTTACAACCCAAGCTTCACACCCATATAAGATTGTTGGTACTACTATACTTTTATACATTTCCTTCTTTTCCTCCATAGATAAAATTTTTTGCCTCCACATGTACATACATATACATACATGTACAAGCATATATATACACACCCCTCTGGATTTTCTTCTATTTTCTTAATAGTTCTTATTCTTGTTTAATTCCTCTTACCTCCATGGGGAAGTGGAACAGAATTCTTCCTCCGTAAGCTGTGTGTGTTGTAAGAGGCGACTAAAATGCCAGGAGCAAGGGGCTAGTGACCCCTTCTCCTGTATATATTACTAAGTGTAAAAGGAGAAACTTTCATTTTTCCTTTTGGGCCACCCTGCCTCGGTGGGATGCGGCCAGTGTGTTGAAAGAAAGAAAGATATTCATGATAGTTAATTCTGTGAGCCATAACAATATACAACAGGTACTTGATTATCTATACATGAAGCAGAACCTAGGTTAATTCAAGATTTGTTGAATTCTTGGCTTTTAGAGATGAGAGTTAATTTTTGGGAGGGCTAGATCAATACAACACATTCTTAACTATCTTTCTACCATACATTAGTACATCTGCTTAAAAAAAGTGTGTGTTAGCCACTCCATCATTAGTATATACACACTGTCTCCCAAATTTGTTTATTTGTTCTTAGTACTTTCTTTAGCAAATGGAGTCATCTTGATATAGGGTTGTTTGGTGTTGGTGTAGGTGTTGTGAATACATATATTTAAATTACTGTATGTCTGTTGGGAAAAATGTTCAGTTATTTTTCCTGGTTAATCTTTGGATCCAATATAATGTACTGATGTATGGTATGAAAATATTTTATTAAACTAGAAACCCATCAAAAAATAAATCCTCTAGCAGAACAGTTAACAGACAGGCCTTCCTTTTTTA
>NC_091343.1:17949367-18084367 GCF_038502225.1 Cherax quadricarinatus | reverse complement strand
CTCCTATACATTCACTTAACATCTCCCAAAATCTCTCTCTCTCCTCTGCATTCCTCTCTTCTCCAGGTGCATACACGCTTATTATGACCCACTTCTCGCATCCAACCTTTACTTTAATCCACATAATTCTTGAATTTACACATTCATATTCTCTTTTCTCCTTCCATAACTGATCATTTAAATATATAAATATATAAATATATATACATATAAATATATAAATATATATACATATAAATATATAAATATATATACATATAAATATATAAATATATATACATATAAATATATATACATATAAATATATAAATATATATACATATAAATATATAAATATATATACATATAAATATATAAATATATATATACATATAAATATATAAATATATATATACATATAAATATACATACATATAAATATATAAATATACATACATATAAATATATAAATATACATACATATAAATATATAAATATATATACATATAAATATATAAATATATATACATATAAATATATAAATATATATACATATAAATATATAAATATATATACATATAAATATATAAATATATATACATATAAATATATAAATATATATACATATAAATATATAAATATATATACATATAAATATATAAATATATATACATATAAATATATAAATATATATACATATAAATATATAAATATATATACATATAAATATATAAATATATATACATATAAATATATAAATATATATACATATAAATATATAAATATATATACATATAAATATATAAATATATATACATATAAATATATAAATATATATACATATAAATATATAAATATATATACATATAAATATATAAATATATATACATATAAATATATAAATATATATACATATAAATATATAAATATATATACATATAAATATATAAATATATATACATATAAATATATAAATATATATACATATAAATATATAAATATATATACATATAAATATATATACATATAAATATATATACATATAAATATATATACATATAAATATATATACATATAAATATATATACATATAAATATATATACATATAAATATATATACATATAAATATATATACATATAAATATATATACATATAAATATATATACATATAAATATATATACATATAAATATATATACATATAAATATATATACATATAAATATATATACATATAAATATATATACATATAAATATATATACATATAAATATATATACATATAAATATATATACATATAAATATATATACATATAAATATATATACATATAAATATATATACATATAAATATATAAATATATACATATAAATATATATATACATATAAATATATAAATATATATACATAAATATATAAATATATATACATATAAATATATACATATATATACATATAAATATATAAATATATATACATATAAATATATACATATATATACATATAAATATAAAAATACATATATATATATACATATAAATATATAAATACATATATATACATATAAATATATAAATACATATATATACATATAAATATATAAATACATATATATACATATAAATACATACATATATATACATATAAATATATACATATATATACATATAAATATATAAATACATATATATACATATAAATATATAAATACATATATATACATATAAATATATAAATACATATATATACATATAAATATATAAATACATATATATACATATAAATATATAAATACATATATATACATATAAATATATAAATACATATATATACATATAAATATATAAATACATATATATACATATAAATATATAAATACATATATATACATATAAATATATAAATACATATATATACATATAAATATATAAATACATATATATACATATAAATATATAAATACATATATATACATATAAATATATAAATACATATATATACATATAAATATATAAATACATATATATACATATAAATATATAAATACATATATATACATATAAATATATAAATACATATATATACATATAAATATATAAATACATATATATACATATAAATATATAAATACATATATATACATATAAATATATAAATACATATATATACATATAAATATATAAATACATATATATACATATAAATATATAAATACATATATATACATATAAATATATAAATACATATATATACATATAAATATATAAATACATATATATACATATAAATATATAAATACATATATATACATATAAATATATAAATACATATATATACATATAAATATATAAATACATATATATACATATAAATATATAAATACATATATATACATATAAATATATAAATACATATATATACATATAAATATATAAATACATATATATACATATAAATATATAAATACATATATATATACACAAATATATAAATACATATATATACATATAAATATATAAATACATATATATACATATAAATATATAAATACATATATATACATATAAATATATAAATACATATACATACATATAAATAATACATATATATACATATAAATATATAAATACCTATATATATATAAATATATAAATATATATATATATACATATAAATATATAAATACATATATATACATATAAATATATAAATACATATATATACATATAAATATATATATATATACATATAAATATATAAATACCTTATATACATATAAATATATAAATACATATAAATATATAAATACATATATATACATTTTTTTTTTCAACAAGTCGGCCGTCTCCCACCGAGGCAGGGTGACCCAAAAAATAAAGAAAATCCCCAAAAAGAAAATACTTTCATCATCATTCAACACTTTCACCACACTCGCACATTATCATTGTTTTTGCAGAGGTGCTCAGAATACAACAGTCTAGAAGCATACACATATAAAGATACACAACATATCCCTCCAAACTGCCAATATCCCAAACCCCTCCTTTAAAGTGCAGGCATTGTACTTCCCATTTCCAGGACTCAAGTCCGACTATATGAAAATATGTAACCGGTTTCCCTGAATCCCTTCACTAAATATTACCCTGCTCACACTCCAACAGATCGTCAGGTCCCAAGTACCATTCGTCTCCATTCACTCCTATCTAACACGCTCACGCACGCTTGCTGGAAGTCCAAGCCCCTTACCCACAAAACCTCCTTTACCCCCTCTCTCCAACCCTTTCGAGGACGACCCCTATATAGTATATATATAGTAGTAGGTTGGTAGACAGCAACCACCCAGGGAGGTACTACCGTCCTGCCAAGTGAGTGTAAAACGAAGCCTGTGATTGTTTTACATGATGGTAGGATTGCTGATGTCTTTTGTCTGTCTCATAAATATGCAAGATTACAGGCATGTCTTGCTACTTCTACTTACACTTAGGTCACACTACACATACATGTACACATTTATTTATACACACTCATCTGAGTTTTCTTTGATTTTATCTTAATAGTTCTTGGTCTTATTAATTTTCCTTTTATATCCATGGGGAAGTGGAATAAGAATCTTTCCTCCGTAAGCCATGCGTGTTGTAAAAGTCAACTAAAATGCCGGGAACAATGGGCTAGTAACCCCTTTTCCTGTAAAGATTACTAAAAAGAATAAGAAGAAGAAAATTGTCAAAGTGGGAAGTCTGAATGTGCGTGGATGTTGTGCAGATAAGAAAGAGATCATTGTGGATGTTATGAATGAGAAGCAGCTGGATGTCCTGGCTTTAAGTGAAACAAAGCTGAAGGGGGTGGGAGAGTTTCAGTGGAGAGGAATAAATGGGATTAGGTCAGGGGTTTCAAATAGAGTTAGAGCTAAAGAAGGAGTAGCAATAATGTTGAAGGATAAGCTATGGCAGGAAAAGAGGGACTATAAATGTATTAATTCAAGGATTATGTGGAGTAAAATAAAGATTGGATGTGAAAAGTGGGTTATAATAAGCGTGTATGCACCTGGAGAAGAGAGAAGTGTAGAGGAGAGAGAGAGATTTTGGGAAATGTTGAGTGAATGCATGGGGAGTTTTGAATCAAGTGTGAGAGTAATGGTGGTTGGGGATTTCAATGCTAAAGTGGGTAAAAATGTTATGGAAGGAATAGTAGGTAAATTTGGGGTGCCAGGGGTAAATGTAAATGGGGAGCCTTTGATTGAGCTATGTGTTGAAAGAAATTTGGTAATAAGTAATACATATTTTATGAAAAAGAGGATAAATAAATATACAAGGTATGATGTAGCACGTAATGAAAGTAGTTTATTAGATTATGTATTGGTGGATAAAAGGTTGATGGGTAGGCTCCAGGATGTACATGTTTATAGAGGGGCAACTGATATATCGGATCATTATTTAGTTGTAGCTACAGTTAGAGTAAGAGGTAGATGGGAAAAGAGGAAGGTGGCAACAACAAGTAAGAGGGAGGTGAAAGTGTATAAACTAAGGGAGGAGGAAGTTCGGGTGAGATATAAGCGACTATTGGCAGAAAGGTGGGCTAGTGCAAAGATGAGTAGTGGGGGGGGGGGGGGGGGGGGTTGAAGAGGGTTGGAATAGTTTTAAAAATGCAGTATTAGAATGTGGGGCAGAAGTTTGTGGTTATAGGAGGGTGGGGGCAGGAGGAAAGAGGAGTGATTGGTGGAATGATGAAGTAAAGGGTGTGATAAAAGAGAAAAAGGTAGCTTATGAGAGGTTTTTACAAAGCAGAAGTGTCATAAGAAGAGCAGAGTATATGGAGAGTAAAAGAAAGGTAAAGAGAGTGGTGAGAGAGTGCAAAAGGAGAGCAGATGAAAGAGTGGGAGAGGCACTGTCAAGAAATTTTAATGAAAATAAGAAAAATTTTTGGAGTTAAACAAGTTAAGAAAGCCTAGGGAAAATATGGATTTGTCAGTTAAAAACAGAGTAGGGGAGTTAGTAGATGGGGAGATGGAGGTATTGGGTAGATGGCGAGAATATTTTGAGGAACTTTTAAATGTTAAGGAAGAAACAGAGGCAGTAATTTCATGCACTGGTCAGGGAGGTATACCATCTTTTAGGAGTGAAGAAGAGCAGAATGTAAGTGTGGGGGAGGTACGTGAGGCATTACGTAAAATGAAAGGGGGTAAAGCAGCTGGAACTGATGGGATCATGACAGAAATGTTAAAAGCAGGGGGGGATATAGTGTTGGAGTGGTTGGTACTTTTGTTTAATAAATGTATGAAAGAGGGGAAGGTACCTAGGGATTGGCAGAGAGCATGTATAGTCCCTTTATATAAAGGGAAAGGGGACAAAAGAGACTGTAAAAATTATAGAGGAATAAGCTTACTGAGTATACCAGGAAAAGTGTACGGTAGGGTTATAATTGAAAGAATTAGAGTTAAGACAGAATGTAGGATTGCGGATGAGCAAGGAGGTTTTAGAGTGGGTAGGGGATGTGTAGATCAGGTGTTTACATTGAAGCATATATGTGAACAGTATTTAGATAAAGATAGGGAAGTTTTTATTGCATTTATGGATTTAGAAAAGGCATATGATAGAGTGGATAGGGGAGCAATGTGGCAGATGTTGCAAGTATATGGAATAGGTGGTAAGTTATTAAATGCTGTAAAGAGTTTTTATGAGGATAGTGAGGCTCAGGTTAGGGTGTGTAGAAGAGAGGGAGACTACTTCCCGGTAAAAGTAGGTCTTAGACAGGGATGTGTAATGTCACCATGGTTGTTTAATATATTTATAGATGGGGTTGTAAAGGAAGTAAATGCTAGGGTGTTTGGGAGAGGAGTGGGATTAAATTATGGGGAATCAAATTCAAAATGGGAATTGACACAGTTACTTTTTGCTGATGATACTGTGCTTATGGGAGATTCTAAAGAAAAATTGCAAAGGTTAGTGGATGAGTTTGGGAATGTGTGTAAAGGTAGAAAGTTGAAAGTGAACATAGAAAAGAGTAAGGTGATGAGGGTGTCAAATGATTTAGATAAAGAAAAATTGGATATCAAATTGGGGAGGAGGAGTATGGAAGAAGTGAATGTTTTCAGATACTTGGGAGTTGACGTGTCGGCGGATGGATTTATGAAGGATGAGGTTAATCATAGAATTGATGAGGGAAAAAAGGTGAGTGGTGCGTTGAGGTATATGTGGAGTCAAAAAACGTTATCTATGGAGGCAAAGAAGGGAATGTATGAAAGTATAGTAGTACCAACACTCTTATATGGGTGTGAACTTGGGTGGTAAATGCAGCAGCGAGGAGACGGTTGGAGGCAGTGGAGATGTCCTGTTTAAGGGCAATGTGTGGTGTAAATATTATGCAGAAAATTTGGAGTGTGGAAATTAGGAGAAGGTGTGGAGTTAATAAAAGTATTAGTCAGAGGGCAGAAGAGGGGTTGTTGAGGTGGTTTGGTCATTTAGAGAGAATGGATCAAAGTAGAATGACATGGAAAGCATATAAATCTATAGGGGAAGGAAGGCGGTGTAGGGGTCGTCCTCGAAAGGGTTGGAGAGAGGGGGTAAAGGAGGTTTTGTGGGTAAGGGGCTTGGACTTCCAGCAAGCGTGCGTGAGCGTGTTAGATAGGAGTGAATGGAGACGAATGGTACTTGGGACCTGACGATCTGTTGGAGTGTGAGCAGGGTAATATTTAGTGAAGGGATTCAGGGAAACCGGTTATTTTCATATAGTCGGACTTGAGTCCTGGAAATGGGAAGTACAATGCCTGCACTTTAAAGGAGGGGTTTGGGATATTGGCAGTTTGGAGGGATATGTTGTGTATCTTTATATGTGTATGCTTCTAGACTGTTGTATTCTGAGCACCTCTGCAAAAACAGTGATAATGTGTGAGTGTGGTGAAAGTGTTGAATGATGATGAAAGTATTTTCTTTTTGGGGATTTTCTTTCTTTTTTGGGTCACCCTGCCTCGGTGGGAGACGGCCGACTTGTTGAAGAAGAAAAAAAAAAAAAAAAAAAAAAAAAAAAAAAAAAAAAAAAAAAAAAAAAAATATATATAATGTGTATATATATATATATATATATATATATATATATATATATATATATATATATATATATATATATATATATATATATATATATATATATTTTTATATGTATGTATATGGCTAACTGCTCTGTACGGAAATACAATATGTTCCTCAAAGGAAAATACGTAATTATACAAGGATAATAAAGTATAAATGTAATTGAATCTCTCGTATTAAATTTTTTAATTGCTAGAGCTGAAAATATGACAATATCATTTCACATATGTAGCTATCAGAAAACTATCCATGCAACTATGCAAAGACTAGCATCTTTTACAAAATTTCATTTAACCTTTAATATTAAGTCATTCCAATTCTAGCTCAGTTTATGGTTTGAGTTAGTCCTCCAAAAATTAACAAAAAAACAAAAAATATTGTTCTGATTGGAGCCTAAGCTTTGTAGGGAAGTGACTTGAGGTGTAACACTCAAACACCAGATAACCATGTACCTTGTGGTTCACATGCAACCATTCAAATACTTATGTCAGACATCACAAGCAAGGAGGTGGGCAAAACACTAAGATGTTTACTGAATAATTGTTATTTTCGAAACATTATCAAACAGTATACTAAACGAAAGTTATATGTCGTTACCCTTTCAGTTTCTTAACTATGGAATTATGTGATGATAATCTGCAAATACTTGTTTTACAGAATTATATAGGAGAATCCTTGGATACAATACATGCCCTCCTCCTAGCCTTACTCCAGCAATTCTCTAAAGTAACACTGAGTATTTTGGAGCAATGGAAACTGATTTTAAACATATCAAAACTTTGATCATGCTCGCAACAAACAAACAGATGCTAAGGACTAAAATAACTATAGAACGATGTAGGACGCCCGGAGAGCTTGAGGCTGAGTGCTGGAAACTTACCATCTGTAGAGCGTCAGACGTGAAATAGATACCAGTGTTAAGCTCAGTAGCGCAGTAGCACCGGTGTTAAAGCACACTAGCACACACATATTTATTATCTTACAATAAAAGGACAAAAAAAATAATATAAAGAAAAAAAGGAACAAGGATAACACCACAACACATCAAAAGCTAACTGGCTATAAGTCTGCTCTAACACCGGTATAAAACTGCATTAGCAATGAAAAAAGAGAAAGAGAGGTCTGAACTGGTCAACATCACTTGAGTCCCTAAGTAAATGAAGAATTTTATAATTTATTTAAATACATGAAGTAACTATATTATACAAGTTAATAGTTGTATGAAAAGGTAATTATTTTCTCGACTATACTGAATATAAATATAAAGAATGACAGCAATAAGATCTTTATTTTTATAAAAATAATCGTCTATGGCAGCATAAACTAATATTAAATAATCCTGTGGTTAAAAAAGTTTTAAAACTTAATTTTCTAATGCTAGACTGGAAAATGTAGCATTAGAGTTTATGCTCTCAACAACAGTTAGGATAGTTAACTCATGATACATGCACACAAATTTTATCAAGCACTGATTAATTTGCAATGAAAATCACTGAAGATTTAGCCAATATATACCACTTCATTACTCACTGAGCTAATGCATGACCACTTATCTTAATTGAATTTCATAAAGATCAATATTAATTCAGTCTAAGTACTCATTACAATTCACACTACATACACTTCATGACTGATGAACAGAGCTCAGGCTTTCTAATAATTTAAGAGTATTATACAGTACTGATGAAATGGCCTGCTTACTTAGAGATTGCTTGACTGATTAAAACTAAACATGCACTCTTGTTGGCATATTCAAGGGGAATTTCTTGTTAATATAATACATGCAACTATTGAATGAACAGGTAGGTAAACTAGTAATTACTCAAGTGCTGTTTCAGAGTTCGGGCCAGAGAACAGCCTTATGGTCACACAGGGGCTCAAATCACCTTTGCCTTAGCCAGCTAGCAGCTTCCTCAGACTCACACTGAGGTTTAAAAGAAGCTCTGAGGGGTATTCTAAAACACAAGTGTAAGAGGAAATAAAAAGTTATGGGAAGCATACTCTACAATGAGAAATTTACCAGTAACACCCTGGAGATTATAATAAAGTCTATATTAGCCATTTTCCTCAAAAAGTAAAAAAAAAAAAAATAAAAAAATTTAAATGCCTGATTCTTGCAAATTATTTCTGAATACTGTACTCAAAATTATTATTATATGACCTTTACAGAAAAGTTGTATGTATCATGACTGGAATCCTCATGCACTTGGAATTGATTTTTTCATAATGCATTTCAAGGGCAAAAAACTCTTGAAATTCGTTACTGTTTTTTTTTTTTAACAAATTCATAACATAGTGCAACACAGTTGCACTACCTTAAACTATTTAGTAGAATATTAGAAATATGGATAAGGTAAAGAACAGGTTGGGGGGGGGGGACATGGAACACAAAATTAACACATCTTACATCTACTTTTGGTACTGCAATAGTAATAATACCCTACACACTACAGTAACAAATATCCTAGTTGTGTAAGCATATTTATCACTGGTGCCCAACAACAATCTCAAAAACAAATTTGTGCCATCACAACTGCTGCTGCAATACTGCACAGGGATTAAGAGTTAAAAGTCTAGCTTGAAAGCAGCTAATAACGTAATAATAGGTGCCTTTTCATGTTTCTTACTAGCTAAAAATTAACTGGGTGCACACTAAGTGTTAGCATGTTTATCTGGGTGTAAAGGTCCAAACAATGATGATGCAGTACTACTAAACATCAGCAAAGTCATTAAAACTGTTTTAAATCACACATACCTTCTTCTTGAGTGCATTGAAGTTATCAATGATAACACCAATGAAGAGGTTGAGTGTAAAAAATGATCCACACACAATGAAGATAACAAAATAGATATAAGCATAGATATTAGCTTCTCTGTCAGGTTGCTTATCAATTCCTCTACAATCCACAGCATCTGCCATCACTTCCATCCATCCCTCAAAGGTTGCCTGCATTAATGGTAGTATTATCATCATCAGTCTTTTAATGAAATATGCAATGCCACATTGTAGAAACAAGGAATAGATATAAATGAATGAAAAAAATGAAAATTTTATAATATTTGTTATGCTTAGCATATAATAAAATGCACCTTTTGTGTACAAGGCTAAAACTAGTAAATCCAAATTTGACCTTACCACTTGAAAAAGGGCCAGATAAGCATAGCCCACATGATCAAAATTTATCTTGCTGTTAATCCAACTGTAGTTTTTCTTCAAACACTCACTCTTGTTTTCAACCACCTGAAACAAAGGCACGTTACTATATATAAACATAAAATAAAAATATAGGTTTACTACTTTAATGTATTTAGCAAAATATGAAATTCATACATAATTCATGCCACCAGTCAACAGGCAAACAAACAAAAAAATAAAACCTAGAAAATATATACGAGAACAGCAAGAAAATAAAATGAGTTTTTTATTACTTTACCTTCAATGGCAATATTTCTCCAGTCTTTCGGTCAATGCACTTATAAAATTTTCCTCCAAACATCTGAACACCCATGATGGAGAAGATTAGCCAAAAAACAAGGCATACGAGCAACACGTTGAAAATGGACGGGATAGCATACATGAGTGCATTCACCACTATCTGTTGAAAAGCAGTATGTTGATAAGCTTCATATTATAATCAAAACTGAACTACACATTTACCTGCCAGATTTAGAACAGTATTCAATGTGAATTAATAAAAACTTCTCTGAAATAACAATCATTTTTGTTTTTTCAGTTTACTGATTAACAGAACAGACTAGGTTTAATTCTTACATTTGCCATGCATGAAGACCTATATAACCCTAATTTCCTTCTGTTTGGACCACACTGACTGGGATTTTTCATACCAGGGTAACCCTGGCATAGAAATGAGACTAACTCCTATATTTACCATACACAGACCTATTGTACACCTCTCTTGCCCACTTGCCTGGAAACCGAGGCTGCTGCTTAAGTGATGATCCATCAATGGGCAACATTTTTCTTTGATAAAGGGACAGATGAAATGTACCAAGGTTAGTACTGGCCCAGCTAAATCAATCGCCTTATGCAGTACTTCAAAGCAATATAATGGTTTGCTTATGCAGGTGTTGCCGAAATGCATAATTTTTCTCTTGGTTCGCAGTCAGCTTGTGAATAATGGGAACCCTAGATTATGAGTTCAGGTAGTGCTAGGTGGATGAGGCAATGCTGAGCCTGCCGGCAGTTTGACTAGTCAAGGAAACAGTAAATGGTAGACAGCCTTTGGGTCATGTGACTACTCCGTTGATGGTGGGTGTCAACTTGCTAAAGGGGTTTACAGCAAAATGCAGTCTAAGTAAGGGCTTACCCTGCACATAATGTCCTTCTACAATAATATCATTGACTGGCCATGGGAACTCTCTCTACACATTATACAACTAACTTCGCATTGTGTGCACATAGGATGCTTCACAAGCGACTGTGCACAAAAAACTCTCAGCAATGGCTGACATATTTGTTCATGTCAGTTGCAAAGTAAAATTAATACTGTTTTGAGGGATGGCCAATGTCCTTCAGACAGTATTCATTAAATAATCCATACAGTGTGTGATACCTACAGTCAACTTGAACTTCAAGGCTTTTCTGTCACCAGAGTGGAGACCATTCAACTCCTCTCATGATCACTGCCGTAATTTGAATGATGTAACCCTAGTCATGCTTGACTGTCACTTTCTCTGATGAATGAGCAGTAGCTCCAATTCCTTGGATCAAGAATCCTTCACCAGCATCAAGGCACTCCCTTAAATGGCAATCTTCGACCACCAAACAATGAGCAAAGTAGTAACAATCAATTGTGTTTGCCTCTCAAATGCAGTCTACTGAGCTACAAGGACCTACTACCTCAGTAAACTACTGTACAAGAAAAATCTCTTAATATCACATACAATTTGTACAACTTCACCTAAGCAGAAATTCCATGACAATACAAGGCTCATAAACAGGGATTATCTGGCTAAAAGCCATAAATCACAACCAGAATTTTAACATAAATCTTTCTTTCAATGCACTGGCTGCATCCCACCAAGGTGGGGTGGCCCAAGAGGAAAAAATGAAAGTTCCTCCTTTTAAATTAATAATATATACAGGAGAAGGGGTTACTAGCCCCTTGCTCCCAGCATTTTAGTCGCCTCTTACAACACGCATGGCTTAAGGAGGAGAATTCTGTTCCACTTCCCCATGGATTTTAACAAAAATATCAGAGAAAACTGTCAGAACATATAAATTTAGCTGATGTGTTAAAAAAAATATTATACGTTATAGCATATTACATATTATACGTATTACATATTATACGTATTACATATTATACGTATTACATATTATACATATTATACGTATTACATATTATACATATTATACGTATTACATTTTATACTGTGGACTCTCCCTTTTCGTTTGGCTCTGTTTTCGCGAATTTCAATTATCACCAACTTTTTTCGTAAAAAATACTGGCTCAGTTTTCGTTACTTTCCTCCGCTCTCGTTGGTGGTATGATACACGTTTGTGTGCCACGTGCACGCAAAGCCTCCCACACACGCATTCTGAGTCAGTGTCGCTTTCTTTCTATGGTGAGTAAACATTATCCTGAGAGGTCATAGGAACATTTCATAATAATTCATTATCTTTTGCACTTGCTTATTCTGTGTGACTGCTATATAAGCCACCATGGGCCCAAAGAAAGCTGCTTTACCCTTTGGTAAAGAAGGTGAGGAACACGATAGAATTAAAGAAATCATTTGAAAATATGAAAGTGGCTTACGTGTGGCCAAAATCGCAAGGATGCACGCCAAGCCTGCATCAACCATCAGTTTCATTGTGGAGAAGAAAAAAGAAATCAAGGAAGCTGATGTTGCAAAAGTGGTAAAAGTGACAACAAAACAGAGGTCATAAACACTTGAAGATGTCAAGAAATTGTTGTTGGTATGGATCAATGAGAAACAATTTTGGGGAGATAGTCTTGTGCAGTCGATAATTTGCGAAAAGGCAAGGCAGTTGTATATTATTTTATTAATTATCATTATCACACTAGCCGATTCCCACCAAGGCAGGGTGGCCCGAAAAAGAAAAACTTTCACCATCATTCACTCCATCACTGTCTTGCCAGAAGGGTGCTTTACACTACAGTTTTTAAACTGCAACATTAACACCCCTCCTTCAGAGTGCAGGCACTGTACTTCCCATCTCCAGGACTCAAGTCCGGCCTGCTGGTTTCCCTGAATCCCTTCATAAATGTTACTTTGCTCACACTCCAACAGCACGTCAAGTATTAAAAACCATTTGTCTCCATTCACTCCTATCAAACACGCTCACGCATGCCTGCTGGAAGTCCAAGCCCCTCGCACACAAAACCTCCTTTACCCCCTACCTCCAACCTTTCCTAGGCCGACCCCTACCCCGCCTTCCTTCCACTACAGACTGATACACTCTTGAAGTTATTCTGTTTCGCTCCATTCTCTCCACATGTCCGAACCACCTCAACAACCCTTCTTCAGCCCTCTGGACAACAGTTTTGGTAATCCCGCACCTCCTCGTAACTTCCAAACTACGAATTCTCTGCATTATATTCACACCACACATTGCTCTCAGACATGACATCTCCACTGCCTCCAGCCTTCTCCTCGCTGCAACATTCATCACCCATGCTTCACACCCATATAAGAGCGTTGGTAAAACTATACTCTCATACATTCTCCTCTTTGCCTCCAAGGACAAAGTTCTTTGTCTCCACAGACTCCTAAGTGCACCACTCACCCTTTTCCCCTCATCAATTCTATGATTCACCTCATCTTTCATAGACCCATCCGCTGACACGTCCACTCCCAAATATCTGAATACATTCACTTCCTCCATACTCTCTCCCTCCAATCTGATATCCAATCTTTCATCACCTAATCTTTTTGTTATCCTCATAACCTTACTCTTTCCTGTATTCACTTTCAATTTTCTTCTTTTGCACACCCTACCAAATTCATCCACCAATCTCTGCAACTTCTCTTCAGAATCTCCCAAGAGCACAGTGTCATCAGCAAAGAGCAACTGTGACAACTCCCATTTTTATGTGTGATTCTTTATCTTTTAACTCCACGCCTCTTGCCAAGACCCTCGCATTTACTTCTCTTACAACCCCATCTATAAATATATTAAACAACCACGGTGACATCACACATCCTTGTCTAAGGCCTACTTTTACTGGGAAATAATTTCCCTCTTTCCTACATACTCTAACTTGAGCCTCACTATCCTCGTAAAAACTCTTCACTGCTTTCAGTAACCTACCTCCTACACCATACACCTGCAACATCTGCCACACTGCCCCCCTATCCACCCTGTCATACGCCTTTTCCAAATCCATAAATGCCACAAAGACCTCTTTAGCCTTATCTAAATACTGTTCACTTACATGTTTCACTGTAAACACCTGGTCCACACACCCCCTACCTTTCCTAAAGCCTCCTTGTTCATCTGCTTTCCTATTCTCAGTCTTACTCTTAATTCTTTAAATAATAACTACCATACACTTTGCCAGGTATAATCAACAGACTTATCCCCCTATAATTTTTGCACTCTCTTTTATCCCCTTTGCCTTTATACAAAGGAACTATGCATGCTCTCTGCCAATCCCTAGGTACCTTACCCTCTTCCATACATTTATTAAATAATTGCACCAACCACTCCAAAACTATATCCCCACCTGCTTTTAACATTTCTATCTTTATCCCATCAATCCCGGCTGCCTTACCCCCTTTCATTTTACCTACTGCCTCACGAACTTCCCCCACACTCACAACTGGCTCTTCCTCACTCCTACAAGATGATGTTCCTCCTTGCCCTATACACGAAATCTCAGCTTCCCTATCTTCATCAACATTTAACAATTCCTCAAAATATTCCCTCCATCTTCCCAATACCTCTAACTCTCCATTTAATAACTCTCCTATTTTTAACTGACAAATCCATTTGTTCTCTAGGCTTTCTTAACTTGTTAATCTCACTCCAAAACTTTTTCTTATTTTCAACAAAATTTGTTAATAACATCTCACCCACTCTCTCATTTGCTCTCTTTTTACATTGCTTCACCACTCTCTTAACCTCTCTCTTTTTCTCCATATACTCTTCCCTCCTTGCATCACTTCTACTTTGTAAAAACTTCTCATATGCTAACTTTTTCTCCCTTACTACTCTCTTCACATCATCATTCCACCAATCGCTCCTCTTCCCTCCCGCACCCACTTTCCTGTAACCACAAACTTCTGCTGAACACTCTAACACTACATTTTTAAACCTACCCCATACCTCTTCGACCCCATTGCCTATGCTCTCATTAGCCCATCTATCCTCCAATAGCTGTTTATATCTTACCCTAACTGCCTCCTCTTTTAGTTTATAAACCTTCTCCTCTCTCTTCCCTGATGCTTCTATTCTCCTTGTATCCCATCTACCTTTTACTCTCAGTGTAGCTACAACTAGAAAGTGATCTGATATATCTGTGGCCCCTCTATAAACATGTACCTCTTGAAGTCTATTCAACAGTCTTTTATCTACCAATACATAATCCAACAAACTACTGTCATTTCGCCCTACATCATATCTTGTATACTTATTTATCCTCTTTTTCTTAAAATATGTATTACCTATAACTAAACCCCTTTCTATACAAAGTTCAATCAAAGGGCTCCCATTATCATTTACACCTGGCACCCCAAACTTACCTACCACACCCTCTCTAAAAGTTTCTCCTACTTTAGCATTCAGGTCCCCTACCACAATTACTCTCTCACTTGGTTCAAAGGCTCCTATACATTCACTTAACATCTCCCAAAATATCTCTCTCTCCTCTGCATTCCTCTCTTCTCCAGGTGCATACACGCTTATTATGACCCACTTCTCGCATCCAACCTTTACTTTAATCCACATAATTCTTGAATTTACACATTCATATTCAGCAGTTGTATACCGATGTCGTAAAGAAAATGCCTGGAACAAGTGCTGATGTTAGTGAATATAAGGCCAGCAAAGGCTGGTTAGAAAATTCAAGAAGTGTGGTGGCATACACAGTGATGTAAGGCATGGTGAGGCAGCAAGTTCTGATAAACATGTGGATGAAAAATTTGTGCATGAATTTAAGGAGTACATAAGAGACTGAAGGATTCCTCCCCCAACAAGTGTTCAACTGTGACAAAACAGGCCTCTTCTGGAAAATGCCAAAGAGGACCTACATCATGCAGGAGGAAGAGGCACTGCCAGGACACAAGCCTATGAAAGACAGGCTAACTCTCTTGTTCTGTGGTAATGCTAGTGGGGATGTAAAAGTGAAGCCTTTACTTGTTTATCACTCTGAAAATCCCATTGTGTTCAAGAAAAACACTGTTGCCAAGAGTAAACTGTGTGTGATGTGGAATGCTAATAATAAGGCATGGGTCACGAGGGAAATTTTCCTTGATTGGTTCAATGAAGTGTTTGGCCCGAGCGTGAAGAAATACCTACTGGAAAATAAATTGCCACTCAAGTGCCTCCTGGTAATGGACAATGCTCCTGCTCATCCTCCAGACTTGGATGACCAATTGTGTGAGGAGTTTAGTTTCATCACAGTGAAGTTCTTACCCCCTAATATCACTCATCTCATCCACCTCATGGACCAAAAGATCATTTCAAACTTCAAAATCTCTACATCAAAGCAATGTTTCAAAGGTGCTTTGACGTGACCTCAGACACTGAATTGACCCTAAGAGTGTTCTGGAAGGATCACTTCAATATCTTCAATTGCATAGCCCTTGTAGATAAGGCTTGGCAGGGAATGACTTCCAGGACGATGAACTCTGCTTAGAGAAAATTGTGGCCAGAATGTGTCCTCAACAAGGATTTTGAAGGGTTTGGGGCTGACCCCGTCGACCCTACATCTGTTGTGGAATCTATTGTGGCACTGAGGAATTCCATGGGGTTGGATGTGAGTGGCCAGGATGTGGAAGAGTTGGTGGAGGACCACAGTGAAGAGCTAACCACTGAAGAGCTGCAAGACCTTCATCTGCAACAGCAACAGAGCACAGCTGAGGAAATTGCTTCAGAGGAGGAAGAGAGATGGAAGAAGGTGTCTTCTTCAGAGATTAAGGAGATCTGTGCAGTGTGGAGTAGGGTGCAAACATTTGTGGAGAAACATCATCCTAACAAAGCTGTTGCAAGCCATGTCAGCAACACGTACAATGACAATGCCATGTCCCATTTTCGGCAAATCTTAAAGAGACGCCAGAAACAGAGCTCTCTGGAACAATTTTTTGTGTGACAGGGGTCTAGTGACCCTCAAGCTGGTCCTAGTGCCATTAAAAAAACAAAGAAGGGAAGTAACCCCAGATAAGGACTTGGTACCTGAAGTCTTCATGGAAGGATATTCCCCTTCCAAACAATAATAAGGCCTCCCTCTCCCCTCCTCCCCATCTTCCATACACCAACAAGAGTCTTCCATAAACGTAAGCATCATGTTAAATATTCATTTATACATGTTATTAGTGCTTAATAATATATCTGTCATTCTTTTCTGTATGTAAATCTATATTTAATCTCTAAAAAAAAAAAAAAAAAATTTTTGTTAATACTTCTGGGAGTTTGGAACGGATTAACTGGATTTACATTATTTCTTATGGGGAAAATGGTTTCAGTCTTCGTCAATTTCACATTTCGTCAGACTCTCTGGAACAGATTAATGACAAAAAGTGAGGGGTCCACTGTATACCTATTTTTTTTTTTAACTCGCTTGCCATCTCCCACTGAGGTAGGGCGACCTGAGAAAGAAACTTTAACCATTATTCACACTATCAGTCTTGCCAGAGGCAAGACAGTTCAGACATCCCTTCAAATAGCAAATATTTCTAACTCTTCCTTTAGAGGCAGGTACTGTACTGCCCACTTCCAGGACTTAAGTCCAGCTAACATATGAGAATAACATTATTGTTATTAATATTGTTATTAATATTTGTTGGATTATGTATTAGTAGATAAAAGACTGTTGAGTAGACTTCAGGATGTACATGTTTATAGAGGGGCCACAGATATATCAGATCACTTTCTAGTTGTAGCTACACTGAGAGTAAAAGGTAGATGGGATACAAGGAGAATAGAAGCATCAGGGAAGAGAGAGGTGAAGGTTTATAAACTAAAAGAGGAGGCAGTTAGGGTAAGATATAAACAGCTATTGGAGGATAGATGGGCTAATGAGAGCATAGGCAATGGGGTCGAAGAGGTATGGGGTAGGTTTAAAAATGTAGTGTCAGAGTGTTCAGCAGAAGTTTGTGGCTACAGGAAAGTGGGTGAGGGAAGGAAGAGGAGCGATTGGTGGAATAATGATGTAAAGATAGTAGTAAGGGGGAAAAAGTTAGCATATGAGAAGTTTTATAAAGTAGAAGTGATGCAAGGAGGGAAGAGTATATGGAGAAAAAGAGAGAGGTTAAGAGAGTGGTGAAGCAATGTAAAAAGATAGCAAATGAGAGAGTGGGTGAGATGTTATTAACAAATTTTGTTGAAAATAAGAAAAAGTTTTGGAGTGAGATTAACAAGTTGAAAGCAGTGAAGAGTTTTTACGAGGATAGTGAGGCTCAAGTTAGAGTATGTAGGAAAGAGGGAAATTATTTCCCAGTAAAAGTAGGCCTTAGACAAGGATGTGTGATGTCACCGTGGTTGTTTAATATATTTATAGATGGGGTTGTAAGAGAAGTAAATGCGAGGGTCTTGGGAAGAGGCGTGGAGTTAAAAGATAAAGAATCACACAAAGTGGGAGTTGTCACAGTTGCTCTTTGCTGATGACACTGTGCTCTTGGGAGATTCTGAAGAGAAGTTGCAGAGATTGGTGGATGAATTTGGTAGGGTATGTAAAAGAAGAAAATTAAAAGTGAATACAGGAAAGAGTAAGGTTATGAGGATAACAAAAAGATTAGGTGATGAAAGATTGGATATCAGATTGGAGGGAGAGAGTATGGACAAGGTGAATGTATTCAGATATTTGGGAGTGGACGTGTCAGCGGATGGGTCTATGAAAGATGAGGTGAATCATAGAATTGATGAGGGGAAAAGGGTGAGTGGTGCACTTAGGAGTCTGTGGAGACAAAGAACTTTGTCCTTGGAGGCAGAGGGGAATGTATGAGAGTATAGTTTTACCAACGCTCTTATATGGGTGTGAAGCATGGGTGATGTATGTTGCAGCGAGAAGGCTGGAGGCAGTGGAGATCTCATGTCTGAGGGCAATGTGTGGTGTGAATAAAATGCAGAGAATTCGTAGTTTGGAAATTAGGAGGAGGTGCGGGATTACCAAAACTGTTGTCCAGAGGGCTGAGGAAGGGTTGTTGAGGTGGTTCGGACATGTAGAGAGAATGGAGCGAAACAGAATGACTTCAAGAGTGTATCAGTCTGTAGTGGAAGGAAGGCAGGGTAGGGGTCAGCCTAGGAAAGGTTGGAGGGAGGGGGTAGAGGAGGTTTTGTGTGCGAGAGGCTTGGACTTCCAGCAGGCATGCGTGAGCGTGTTTGATAGGAGTGAATGGAGACAAATGGTTTTTAATACTTGACGTGCTGTTTGAGTGTGAGCAAAGTAACATTTATGAAGGGGTTCAGGGAAACCGGCAGGCCGGATTTGAGTCCTGGAGATGGGAAGTACAGTGCCTGCACTCTGAAGGAGGGGTGTTAATGTTGCAGTTTAAAAACTGTAGTGTAAAGCACCCTTCTGGCAAGACAGTGATGGAGTGAATGATGGTGAAAGTTTTTCTTTTTCGGGCCACCCTGCCTTGGTGGGAATCGGCCAGTGTGATGATAAAAAAATAACATCAAAGGTGGTATGAAAAAAACCTGGAAAACTATCTGAAATTCTTGGAACTAAAAAGTTATCCAAAAACAAAGCAATCAAACTAACAAAATCAGATGAACCCCTACTCACTCCAACTGAAACAGCAAACAGACAATGTTTTCTTCTCCACCATAGGAAAAAATCTAGCAAACAAAATACCAAGCACAAACACCCGTCCATCAGACTACCTCATAGGTACCTACCCAAATACGCTATTCCTAGCTCCAACCAACCCCATTGAAGTTACGCTCATCATAAACACCCTTAAAAACAAGGCAGGAGACATGACCAACTTGCCTGCTTCTATGTACAAAAAAGCTTCTCAGGTATTGTCACCAATTATTGCAATGCTCTTTAACAAACTCATTGAATCATCTACCTTCCCAACAATCCTCAAAATAGCGAGGGTCACTCCGATCCATAAAGGTGACCAAGCTGACTTGATTAACTATAGACCAATATCTAACTTACCACTGCTCTCTAAAATCTTTGAAAAATTAATTCATAGACGGATCTATTCCTACCTTGTTTCACACACATTAAACCCTTGTCAGTTTGGATTCAGGAATAATAAAAGCACAAATGATGCTATCACACACATGCTGGAACTAATATATACCGCACTTGAAAAGAAAAAAGTCCCGCTGGGCATTTTCACTGATTTACGTTAAGTTTTTGATACAGTCGACCATGAACTGCTGTACTCCAAATTAATGCACTATGGTATCAGAGGCCACTCCCTCAACTACCTGAAGTCGTACCTTAGTAACAGAACTCAGTATGTGTATGCAAATGATGCAAACTCTTCCACCCAACTTATCACAGTAGGAGTCCCACAAGGAAGCGTCCATGGACCTCTCCTCTTTCTCATCTACATCAATGATCTACCGAATGCATCACAGCTACTCAAACCCATATTATTTGCAGATGACACTACACATGTCTTTTTCCACCCAAACACAGTCATACTAGTAAACACAGTCAATGCTGAATTACAGAAAATGCCTGCCTGGATGATGACTAACAAACCTACCCTGAACACTGATAAAACCTATTTCATTCAGTTTGGAAACAAAGCTGCAAATGATCCAATTAACATAACGCTAAATGGATCATCAGTCACAAGACTCGCAGAGTGAAAATTCCTAGGTATCCACCTTGACAGTAGCCTTAAGCTCCGGACACACATACAACAAATCACCAAGAAAATCTACAAGACTGTAGGCATACTATCAAAGATAAAGTACTACGTTCCAAAATCAGCTCTCCTGGCACTGTACCATTCACTCTTATACCCTTATCTTACTTATGGAATTTGTGCATGGGGATCAACAACATCCAATCACCTAAAACCCCTAATAACCCAGCAAAAGGCAGCAGTAAGAATGATAACAAATTCCCACTCCTGCCAGCATACTCCACCAATTTTCAAAAGTCTGAATCTGCTCACCATTAAGAACATTCATACTTATTCATGTGTCTACTACATACACAGAACAATACACGCAAATATAAACCCCCCAATCAAACTTCTCACCAACCTAAACAGGACACATGACCACAACACAAGACACAGATCTCTTTTTGATATACCTTGTGCCCATATCACACTGTAAAAACTATGCACATAAAGGGCCCCAAAATATGGAATTCATTACCAGAAGATATTAAAGTAACCCAGTCTGAAAATCAATTTAAGACTTCTCAAAAGCCACTTAATCACCCTAGACTAAATGCTAAATACTCAGTACACACTTACTCACCTATGTACTTCTACATCATAGCTGAAACAATCACATTGAACCTTTTATCCATTGTTGACAGGAATATAATTGAACCATTGTTTTCACAAAAAGCATTTTCGAATATAAATATATCTTTGTATTATACAAATTTTGATTCATTTATAACTAAAATTCTACTGTACTGGTTTGTTTGCAATCATGTCATTACGATTTCGTGAGTCATGAAATAATTACTATCCTACTGTACAACTATGATATACTCCTTAGTATTAAGTAGACTGTAAGCCAATAATGTTAAGTTGGCCCATAATGCCTAGGCATAATAGAGGCTCTCTTTGCATTGCAACCTGCTATTGTAAATACAAAATCTCAATGTACTGTTTGCAAAGACAAAATAAATAAATAAATAAATAAATAAATAAATAAATAAATAAATAAATAAATAAATAAATAAATAAATAAAATATGCCAAAATTCTAGCACCTTCAAATCAAGCGGGAGAAAGCTGGTAGGCCTACATGTTAGAGACTGGGCCTGCGTGGTGAGTGCGCACAGTAGGAAAAAAATCAGAGCACCCACATTGCATTGTGGGAATGCCACTTCAGTACGCCTTGTTTACAATACCTTGCAGTAAGAAACTCCTCATTCCCTGGCAAATTGGGACACTTTTGCTCCCAAGTGATAGTTCCAACACAGATGGAAGTGAAGATGAATTTCATTGTTTTGAGGAGTTTGTGACTGGAAGTGCATGTAATGAACATAATATGTACTGGTAATAGTGATGGAAACCCAGATGACCCTCAACCTTCCACCTCAGGTGCTGGGCCATCTTGTTCACATTCAGTTGTACCAGAATGAAAGAGGAAACTCGTATTCTCCAGTGTCCAGGACTCAGATGTGAGCAGTGGTGATGACAGTGATCGTGAATATGATACCCAAGCTCTTGAAAACAGTTCCAGTAGCAAGAGTGAAGTGGAATATTCTCCAGTAAAGCATCAGTATATATGCCACTACATGCACTCTGGTAGTGTGCCACATGCTATTCCAAGGGGAAGGAGTACATCTTGGAGTACATCATGTGGCCCTACAACAGGAACAGATAGTGAAAATGAAGATGACATTGTTACAGTTGGGATGGATAATGTGCATGCTTCATCAGGTGGTGGTGGTGCCATGCACCATGAGGCATCAGCAGCAGCCCATGCTGGTACCCATGCCACTGACTCAGCTCAGCTACAACAAAGCCCACCCACCACACTAACCTGCACAACCACAACCTCCACAACCACCTGTCAATATCCAGCAAACACCAGCAGAACACATTGGGATTGGCAGCGAGGTGCCAATTTTGTTCCCAATCTCCATTTTGATGAAAGTCAAAGTGGAATACAGCCATCTTGTACATTTGGGAACAATGCCACTGAACTGGAATGTTTCTGGCTATTCTTTGCTGAACCCCTGATGGAAATTCTTGTCAGGGAAAGCAATACATACGTACTTCGATTACACCAAGATCACGCCTACACCAGTGGAAGGAGATAACTGTGGCTGAGATGTGTCTTTTGTTTGCCACAACAATGCTTATGCCACACATGTATATGCATTGTCAAATCATGCTGGTCAACAGACCACCTGATTTCAACCCCAGCTTTCAGTGATATAATACCAGTAAATTGATTTGTACTACTATTACGTATGCTACACTTCTCAGACAAAACCAGGCCTGAGAAAAATGACACGTCTCATAAGATCAGGAATGTGTTTATGTATCTGAAACAGAAATTCTTGATGTATTTTTATCCCTTCAGGAAGCTTGTTATTGACGAGTTTTTTATTTTGTTCAAAGGTAGACTGTCGTTCAAGCAGTATATACCAAGCAAGAGGAAATGCTTTGGTATAAAGTTGTTTGTACTTTATGATTGCTATAGTGATCTTGTATTGGATATTATTGTGTACACTGGAAGTAATACATTGCAAGATATCAGGAAGTTATTGGGTATCTCTGGTGATGTGGTTAGAACAATGATGGAACCATATCTTGGTAAGGGGGCAGACATTATATACTGATAACTGGTACACAAGTCCCTTACTCAGTGATTTTTTGCAGGTGAACATGACATGTGTGGGGTACAGTGCATGCAAATTGTAAGCATATGCCTAGGCTCAGTGCAGGCACTCAGGTGAAGTGCAGGCATTTGCTGCCAATGACATCATGGCATTTTAGTGGCATGACAAACGAGATGTCACACTGTTGACATCAGTTCACCGAAACGAAATGACAATGGCAGGCAGATTAGACACCAATGAACCCATTCTAAAACCTTCAGCTGTGATGGACTACACCCTAAATGTGCATTCAGTGGACAAATGTGACATGCAGATTGGGTTTGCTGATTGTGTTCACAAGAGTTATAAGTGGTACATGAAACTATTTCCATCTTCTGGACATGTCCATGCTCAATGCTTATAATATGTATAAGATGAGGACCAGAAACAACCACCACATGGTGAATTTCATTTGTCTGTCATCAGACAAGTAATATTCAAGTACGAAGTATCAACACCTGCAATAGAAAACAGCCCATGAAATTATCAACAAATACCCTCTCGTCTGAGACCCAGTGATCACTACCTAATACAACTGCCTCCTACTAAGAAGAAAAATGCTCAAAAGAGGTGTCTGTGCACATATAAAAAAAAAAAAAAACGCTCGCAAAAACATACGGTGAGTGTAAAACACCATTGTGCATGACACCATGTTTCAAAGAGTTCCACAAGCTGCAGCACTTCTAGGAATATGTCCAGTGACTAAATGTGTATAAATATAATAGAAAAATAGTAGTAAATGACATTTTTTATTGTTCGTTTGTGTGAACATGTTTTGTAAAGAATATAATGACAACGTTTGTGCGGTTATTGTGTAGCATACAATGAGTGTATATACATATAAAATATGTCTTATGCTGGTCTCGAACCATACAAGTTACTTGAAAAAATAAAATGTTAAAAAATAAAAGAAAAATGTAGAAAAAAAGAAAATATATGATTACTGCATGACCAGCAGTCAGTGATGTTGCTGTATGCGGTTCCCTTTGTCAACTTCACGCCTCTATATCTCGATAAGTATCGATTGCAAAAAAAAAATTTTCCATAACACTTGGAAAAATATTCTTAATATTTTGGTAAGAAAAATACCTTTCTAATATTTCTCAACCCTCGGAATGAGTTCAGGATGAGGGGTCTCGACCCTGAAAGGGTTAAGGAAGAATTGTAAAAAGGTCAAGAACATTAAGAAACAAGCTACAGAGAAATATCACTTGGAGAAGACCTGGTGGTAGAAAAGGCTACGTATAGTAAAATGAGCCCTTTTATTTTTGTTACAATGTTTTCTTATAGGTGAAACATCATAGTGAAAAAAATCTGCTTTTGCTGTACATGTATTTTCCACCATTTGTCACCTCATGCCCATACTCCAGTTAGACAAGATCTAATGATGGAGGAAAGAATAAACTGCCAAAAAGGCTAAATGATGAAAAGAAGAAAAGAATACATTTTCTATAGTGCAACAGTATCAAATCAACCCATTAAATGATTTAACAAGGGCAACAATGACAAATACTGAAACAAAACCCAACTAGAAAAAAAAACTTGAAACTAAAGAATACATTTATAATGATTTTATATACAAATATAATGGCACAGACTAGAGGGACATAATAAACAAGAAAACATTTTAAGTGAAGCAGCATTCAAACAAAACTACTCAGAGTGGAGATGGCAAAAATTTTTTTTTAGGCTTAAAACACTAGTAAAAATATTCCTAACATTTTCATAAGAGAGAGAGATTAGGAATTTAAGTAAGACTAGCAATGTATTGGTAATAACAGCTACAAACTACAGAAATTTAAATTCAAGACAAATAATGTTAAAATACGAATGGTAAAAAATCCAAAATAAAGATGAAAAATGCTCACTTTTGTACTGTATATGGGATAAATAAAAATTTGTACACCAAAAACTTACACTTTCATATCTACTTCCACAAATAAAAGTCCGCATATAGTAAATGCAAAATTGTGTTTTACCTTCATTCCTTCCCAGCGAGATATAGCTCGGAGGGGTCTCAAGGCTCTCAGTGTACGAAGACTTCTCAGAGCTATAAGATTATCTTGCTCGATGAAGAGGCTACACATGGACACCAAGACAATGAAACAGTCAAGGATGGTCCATACAGAAGTGAAGTACTTGACAAAGCCCAATGCAACCCACTTCAGTAGCATCTCGAGAGTGAAGAGGACGGCGAAGGCCAGATTCAGGTAGTTGAGAACCTCCTGTGGTGGATATGAAGAATAATTAGAGTCTTAAAGTAATGCAGCATAAAGCAAAACACTGTTGAGGGAGATTTAAAGATGAATTATGTGTGTGTCTGCTGATTATTATGGTTTCACTTTAGCATGGAAAACTTTGGGGATCAAAATATAAAATCAGGTTGGGGATCTAAAAATAATATACAAGCAATTAAAGAACAGGGAGGGAAAGGTTACAGTTAAGATGGGTGCACCAATAACCAACTGGTAGCAGGGTCCTCAAATGGATGAACAAGTGTTTTACCAAATTTTTTTAACCATTTACTAATTTTCTCTTAAAGAAAATTATCTTCATTACATTTCTTAACCAAGGGGACAGCATACATAACACAGAAGTACTGCGAACCTCAGCTTTCTTGCAAAATCTGACCAGTGGCTTCAACAATGACACAGAAATGCATTTTGATGCGCATTCCAAGTTCCTTTTGCCAGATGAACATGACAATAACACTGGTTTGACGTACATATAAACAATGAAGCCAGGGCAGTCCAATCATAACATTACAAGCAACATATTGGACATTGTGGGAAAAATGTGTATGTATAAAAAAAAAGCAGTCAAATGCAGGAAATAATTGGATATTTGCTAAAACATTTCCTGAGAAAAGTTATATATCAATCATAAAGTTAAATTCTTGTAAATTTTTTTTAGGTACAACTGAAGTATAACTAAATCTGAAATGTTCTGCATAATAGATCCAACTATCCCATTACTTTCCTTGCTTATTTGAAAGGGGAAGAAAAATAAGTGTGATGAGGTGTTCGATGACCACTAAATTCCATTTCAATAAACAATATATTGAGGAATATGAATACATGTCCCCAGTCATGTGTATATGAGCGAGACTAAAGTAAAATTTCTATTTCAAGTAATTTTTTTTATCAATCTCATCACAAATATATCCAATGGGATAATAGAGAATGAGACATTGTAGAGAATCACAACTATTTGCAGTGTTCAATAGTGCATAAGTGACATAAGTGACAACATGGGTGATGACACAAAGATTAGTTACGTAAGACCTGAGGAAGAACTGAATAAGAGTGTGCATGTGTGTGTGTCACTAGTGTGCATGTGTGTGGTTTGTGTACGTATTACCTAATTTGTGTGTACGTGTATGTATGTATAGCAATATTTACATCTGTATATCTGGAACTACTACGTTATGGACTTCCTATTTACGATATTCTACACACAAAATGAACAAACAAAAAATCTAGTAGCATGGTAAAACACACAAAAAAAAAAAACAATGACAAAATTAAAATTAGACTCTCCATCTACAAAAGGCCTACACAAAGCCAAATACATAGGTCACCAAAACCAACTTTATAAAAAGAAAGTCCATACATTATGCAATTCCATACCTCTAAAATACAGTACAGCACTGTAAACATCATGTATGCAGATGTATGTCTATATCTAAGGGTTTAGTGGTATTCACTGTGTGGTAGTTTTTTTTGAGGTCTGCATGGCTGGTAGGTGGTTAATGGTGTTCACTGTGTGGTATTGTGCATTGATGTCTACACGGCTATTTGGTGTTTAGTGGTATGCACCATGTGATACCATGTACTGATTTAAGGCATGACTGTTGTGGTATGAACTGTGTGTTGTTGTGGGGTATGGTAGTAATATGTGTGTAGTGGGTAGGCAGTGTGTGGTAGGGGTGGGGCAGGGGAGTGAGACAGCTGAAATGTATTAATGTAATGCATGGAAGGAGATTTTTTGGTATATGTACATTGAATGGTAGTGTGCTGACATGGAACACAGCAGTAATACAGTGGTGTGTGTGTTCACATGTGCTTGTGTATACTTCCAATAATGAAATGTTTGCAGGGAATGAGCAATAGTTCCTGGGCCCAATGTGTGTGCACGCGTTTGCATGCATTTGCACATGCCCTTGTATGCTTGCCCATTTATGTTCACTTCCTAGGTCACAATGAATAATCAGTGTACAGCATTATGATTAATAATTATTATTACAACATTATTATTAATAAACTTATGTGACGCCTTCCTACAGCCATGGATCTGGTCATATTTACGATTGAATCCATTGAAGATGTTCGCCTACACTACTTCCACTCTTCGTTTATTCCACTTGCTATCCTCCCACTTTCTTCATTGTCTTTTGAGTTTTTATGTTTTTTTATAGTTTCCACATGTGTTCCCTAATCTTGGTCTTTCACTTTTAAACAAGCTCGTTATTGTTCACTTAGTCGGCCATCACTAATCCGGCAATCAGTTATCCTGTTCCATCAGTAATCTGGCACTAATTTTGGCTAGCATAATTTCAAATTCCATCATTATACTGACTCAGAAATTGTGCAGATGGTTGTAAATCCACAGCAGCAAGCCAGTGGAGGAGAAAGCAGTGATGAAAATGAAGATGTAGCAGAAAGTCTCTAACCTAACCATTCTGTAATCCGGCAAACTCCCTAATCCGGCACATTACATGTTCCAATGATACCGGATTAGTGATGGACGACCTGTACCGTGATTTTCGTGATGATATAATACTTAGTTCTTTCAGCTGCTTATTTTCATAGTCTATTTCCACAGCTGAAAGACTAACCTGGTATTCCAATATTGTAGTGGTCTCAGAAATTGTTTAAATAGTATACCTAAAGAATACCTAGAGAGGGTTTTGGGGGTCAATGCCCTTGTGGCCCAGTCCGAGACCAGGCCTCGTGGTGAATCAGGGTCTGATCAACCAGGTTGTTACTGCTGGCTGCACACAGACGTATGAACCAAAGCCCAGCTGGTCAGGTACCAACTTTAGGTGCCTGTCCAGCACCCTCTTAAGGACAGCCAGGGGTCTACTGGTAATCCCTCTTTGTATGCTGGGAGGCAGTTTAACAGTCTTGGGCCCCTGACATTTATTGTGTTTTGTCTCTGCATGATTTCTCAAGATTCCTGAAGCCTGCAATTACGCATGCATTTCCCATTTAAAAACTCTTTTGAAAAGAATAATGCAATATGCTAAGGGTATATTATCATTCAGTAAAGATTTAATAAATTAAATAATAATGCTACACCCTCAATACAGCCAGGCTAAGACATCCACTCAGCCCTTGGGCAAGGTTCTATAACTACAATGAGTGACTGATGGTGTACTGAATCATAAACCACAAACTGAGGAGAATACTGTTAGTACCCATATCACCCATTTACACAGCAGCACTTGTGTCATATTGGGTTTTCTAAAAATCAATTAATATTTCCACTGAATACTGAGCTGTAACAATGTAATATGCAAATATTTTTTTTAATAAAACCCAACAAACACCTGACATAATAATTTGGTAAACAATGAAGTGATACAAGTTAACATGGCAAGAATCTTGTGTTAAGTAGGTAGTGGTGCTGTATCATTAACAGATTTCTCCAGAATACACGTACTGTTCAGCAGCCTCAATTTATCAACAGTAAATCATATAAACAATGACAGTCTCGAAGAAATCTCTAATAAGGCTCACAGCAAGTTGCTGCAGGATTAAAAGCATGTGAGGATATTTAACTCTCGAGTAAAACATAGCACACGTATAATCAGAAAAGAAAACATGTACAGCCTCTCCTCACTTAGCGATGTACTCATTTACCCAAGACTCGGAATTCTGATGGGATCTCTGACCAGTATGCATACCTAAATAATGTACAGTGCTACCCTGAGTTTCGAACTGCTCCCAACTCAACCAATTATGTAAGTGTATTATTGTAAGTGCTTTTTTAAGTGTATTTTTGGGGGTCTGAAATGGACTAATCCAATTTACATTATTCCTTATGGGAACAAATTCATTCGGTAACAACACTCAAAATGCCTTCTGGAACTAAGAAAGTTCAAAACTCGGGGTACCACTGTAGTATATTCGAGTTGATTTCCTCTATTCTGTTTATTGCAATTTACAGTACACTACTGTATGAACATTTAAAAATATACTTAAAATATCATAAATGGTGCAAAGGTGATATTAAAACAATATCAAGGATGGATGACAAACTCACTACCATAACAGTATGCTCCTTGCTTAGCAATAAATTCATTTACCGATGTGGTCTTAGGAACGAAACTCCGTCGTTAAGTGAGGAAAGGCTGTACTTGCTTTTATGGCATAAACTCAACGAAGTCCAGACAAATTGTGCAGTATTATATATTGCATATCTCCTGTTGGGTAATTTGCTAGAATACAGCACGGTCACTTACAATATTTTGAAAGTTTATTATAAAGATAAGAGATAAGATTTTCTTTGGATTTTTAACCCCGGAGGGTTAGCCACCCAGGATAACCCAAGAAAGTCAGTGCATCATCGATGACTAACTTATTTCCATTGAGGTCCTTAATCTTGTCCCCCAGGATGCGACCCACACCAGTCGACTAACACCCAGGTACCTATTTGCTGCTAGGTGAACAGGACAACAGGTGTAAGGAAACACATTGAAATGTTTCCACCCACCAGGAATCGAACCCGGGCCCTCCATGTGTGAAGCGGGAGCTTTAGCCACCAGACCACCTATCCTACAAGCAGTATAAAAATGAAAATGATTTACAGCAAGTGCTACTTTGGAATTATGTAGCAAACTCTCTTGTTTGGTTGTATTACAGTGGTGTTTCTCGTTAATATTTTTTTATAAGTTTTGAATGTTAATCATTATTTCTAAAAAAAGAATAGTAAATCACTGATGCAAAGTAATTGACATTTAAATGAAGTCCTTGTTACCAGTGACTTCTTCAGTCATTCCTGTTTTAAGTCACTGCTGCACTTCTCTCCCTTTCCCTTTGTCACTGTTTAACAAGGCTGAGCCATATAATACAAAAACTATACGGTATGCTTAAATTTCTAGTGCATTTCTATACAGTAGGACCCCTCTATCCATGGGGATATGTTCCAAGGGCCTGCTGTGGATACCAAAATCGTGGATAGTACCAACCCCTGTAAGTCCTATATATACCTATTACAAAGTTTAATTAATAAATTATGCACAAAAAGTGGAGAATTCCCATCAGTAAATGATGGGAAGCACTTCACAGCTTCTCTTAGACTCTGAAGAACTGCCAGCTTTTCTACTTTGGGGCCATTATTATGCAAAATTAAGAGGTATTTTTGGGCCACAGTAATCCAGGGATAAATGAAACTGTGGATACCAAATCAGTGGATACAGGAGTTCTACTGTACTTTGTCTTCACTTTTTTTTTTTTTTTTTTAGCACAGATCACAGACATGTGTACAGTTCAGGGCATTCATTAAATGATGGAAAAGGACACTTGTGCACAGTTCAGAACTGTACAAAGATGTCCGGATCATGTAGTTGATGGGACCTGTGCAGCAGAGATAGAGATCTGAAAGTGTACCTAGACAAAGGTGAAACACGATGTCCGTCTCACTTCCTCCGAGTTTGGACAGTCTGACAACAATGCAGTAGTGTGAAAGATCATCCCCTGGCCTTATACAGGACTGTGTAGTGTTGTGTTTTATCATCGCTGACTATGATGATGATGATGATGCACATATTTTAAGTCATTTAAACAGCACAAAAGAGTATTGTAAGGGATGCTTGTGACCATTATGGCCTAACATGCATGGAGGACCAAGTACTGTGACCTGACAAGTGTTGTTCAGGCAGCATCTAGTAAATAGAGCTCTGCAAGACCTTATAAAAAAGGGTTAAGGAATGTACTGTGTAGGCTAGATAGTACTGTGCAAGGCACACTCAGGCAAACACAAATCCTCTGATTTGTGATTGCCTGCTATGAAGAATAATGTAAATGTCCTCATTATCTTAGTTAAATACAACTGTCAATCCCCTCTTAATGTTACACAAGCCTTCCATTTACATACACAGTACAAGACTTGCACTTGCAAAACAAGTTTCTAGCTTTTATCTCAAGATGAGTGGCACAGATCTAGGCACATTGCTTTTTGTTAATAAAATAAATAAAAAAAAATAATAATAATAAATATAAATATATATATATATATAAATATATATATATATATATATATATATATATACATACACACACAGTGGACCCCCGCATAACGATTACCTCTGAATGCGACCAATTATGTAAGTGTAATTATGTAAGTGCGTTTGTACGTGTATGTTTGGGGGTCTGAAATGGACTAATCTACTTCACAATATTCCTTATGGGAACAAATTCGGTCAGTACTGGCACCTGAACATACTTCTGGAGTGAAAAAATCTCGTTAACTGGGGGTCCACTGTGTGTATATATGTATATATATATATATATATATTATATATATTATATATATATATATATATATATATATATATATATATATATATATATATATATATATATATATATATATATATATATATACATATATACACAGACACACAAAGCTACACACACAAACACACCTACACACACACACACACACACACACACACACATACACATACACACACACACACACACACACACACGTATATATACAGCGGACCCTCGACCAAGGATGGCATCATATAACGTTAAATCCGACTAGCGATACATTTTAACGCAAAAATTTGCCTCGGCTAGCGCTAAAAAACTCTACCAATGCGATTCATTCCATTCGAGACGTGTCCACTTGTGGCCTGAGCGCACCTCACTTGTCCCGTGGGTGCCAGTGTTTACAAGCCAGCCAGCCAGCCACTGCGATCCCATCCAAACATACAATTGGAACATTTCATATTATCACAGTGTTTTTAGTGATTGCACCTGCAAAATAAGTCACCATGGGCCCCAAGAAAGCTTCTAGTGCCAACCCTACAGTAAAAAGGGTGAGAATTACTATGGGTATGAAGAAAGAGATCATTGCTAAGTATGAAAGTAGAGTGCGTGTCTCCGAGCTGGCCAGGTTGTACACAAAACCCCAATCAACCATCGCTACTATTGTGGCCAAGAAAATGGCAATCAAGGAAGCTGTTCTTGCCAAAGGTGCAACTATGTTTTCAAAACTGAGATCGCAAGTAATAGATGATGTTGAGAGACTGTTATTGGTGTGGATAAACGAAAAACAGATAGCAGGAGATAGCATCTCTCAAGCGAGCACATGTGAAAAGGCTAGGAAGTTGCATGACGATTTAATTAGAAAAATGCCTGCAACTAGTGATGTGAGTGAATTTAAGGCCAGCAAAGGTTGGTTTGAGAGATTTAAGAATCGTAGTGGCATACATAGTGTGATAAGGCATGGCGAGGCTGCCAGTTCGGACTAAAAAGCAGCTGAAAAATATGTGCAGCAATTCAAGGAGTACATACAGTGAAGAACTGAAACCTGAACAGGTGTTTAATTGTGACGAAACAGGCCTGTTTTGGAAGAAAATGCCAAGCAGGACCTACATAACTCAGGAGGAAAAGGCACTCCCAGGACATAAGCCTATGAAAGACAGGCTTACTCTGTTGATGTGTGCTAATGCTAGTGGTGATTGCAAAGTGAAGCCTTTATTGGTGTATCACTCAAACTCCCAGAGTGTTCAGGAAAAACAATGTCCTCAAGGCTAATTTGTGTGTGCTGTGGAGGGCATACAGTAAGGCATGGGTCACTAGGGACTTTTTCTATGACTGATTACACCATGCATTTGCCCCCACTGTGAAAAATTACCTCCTGGAAAATAAATTGGACCTTAAGTGCCTCCTGGTATTAGACAATGCTCCTGGTCATCCATCAGATGTGGCAGAGTGATTTTCTGGGGACATGAGCTTCATTAAGGTCAAGTTTTTGCCTCCTAATACCACTCCTCTCCTGCAGCCCATGGACCAGCAGGTCACTGCAAACTTCAAAAAACTCTACACAAAAGCTATGTTTGAAAGGTGCTTTGTAGTGACCACAGAAACTCAATTGACTAAGAGAGTTTTGGAGAGATCACTTTAGCATCCTCAATTGTGTAAACATTATAGGTAAGACTTGGGAGGGAGTGACAAAGAGGACCTTGAACTCTGCTTGGAAGAAACTGTGGTCAGAATGTGTAGACAAAAGGGATTTTGAAGGATTTGAGGCTAACTCTGAGAAGCCTATGCCAGTTGTGGAATCAATTGTGACATTGGGGAAGTCCTTGGGGTTGGAGGTTAGTGGGGAGGATGTGGAAGAGTTGGTGGAGGAGGATAATGATGAACTAACCACTGATGAGCTGCAAGATCATCTTCAACAGCAAGAGGCTAGACCTGAGGAAACTGCTCCGGAGGAGGGGATAGAGAAATTGAGGAAGTTGCCTACTTCAAAGATTAAGGAAATATGTGCAATGTGGCTTAAAGTGCAAACCTTTTTAGATGAAAATCGCCCTGACACAGTTACTGCAAGCCGTGTTGCCAACCTGTACACTGACAATGTTGTGAAACACTTTAGTAATGTCATAAAGGAACGGGAGGTACAGGCCTCTATGGACAGATATGTTGTGCGACAGAGGTCCAGTGACTCTCAAGCTGGTCCCAGTGGCATTAAAAGAAGGGAAGTAACCCCGGAAAAGGACTTGACACCAAGTCCTAATGGAAGGGGATTCCCCTTCTAAACACTAACACCATCCACACACTCCCCTCCTCCCATCCCATCAATTATCACCAGGTCATGTAATTGTACATGTCTTCTTCAGTTTGTGTGTATTAAAATTAATATTTCATGTGGTAAATTTTTTTTTTTTTCAATACTCTGGGGTGTCAGGAACGGATTAATTTGATTTCCATTATTTCTTATGGGGAAAATTAACTCGACTAACGATAATTTCGACTAACGATGAGCTCTCAGGAACGGATTAATATCGTTGGTCGAGAGTCCACTGTGTGTGTGTGTGTGTGTGTGTGTGTGTGTGTGTGTGTGTGTGTATATATATATATAAAATATATATATATATATAAAATATATATATATATATATATATATATATATATTTTTTTTTTTATTTTTATTAACACACTGGCCGATTACCACCAAGGCAGGGTGGCCCGAAAAAGAAAAACTTTCACCATCACTCACTCAATCACTGTCTTGCCAGAAGGGTGCTTTACACTACAGTTTTTAAACCACTCAGGGAGGTACTACCGTCCTGCCAAGTGAGTGTAAAACCAAAGCCTGTAATTGTTTTACATGATGGTAGGATTGCTGGTGTCTTGTCTGTCTCAAATATGCAAGATTACAGGTACATCTTGCTACTTCTACTTACACTTAGGTCACACTACAAATACGTGTACAAGCATAAATATATATATATATATACACACACCCCTCTGGGTTTTCTGCTGTTTTCTTTCTAGTTCTTGTTCTTGTTTATTTTCCTCTTATCTCCATGGGGAAGTGGAACAGAATTCTTCCTCCGTAAGTCATGCATGTGGTAAGGGGCGACTAAAATGCCGGGAGCAAGGGGCTAGTAACCCCTTCTCCTGTATATATTACTAAATGTACAAGGAGAAACTTTCGTTTCTCCTTGTACATATATTTCTTTCTTTCAACACACTGGCCGTATCCCACCGAGGCGGGGTGGCCCAAAAGGAGAAACGAAAGTTTCTCCTTGTACATTTAGTAATATATACAGGAGAAGGGGTTACTAGCCCTTTGCTCCCGGCATTTATTATATATATATATATATATATATATATATATATATATATATATATATATATATATATATAATATATATATATATATATATATATATATATATATATATTATATATATATATATAAAGATGGTAGACTTGTAGCCTGTACACTGTCCCTATGCCTTGATACTGAAATTGTGGGTCCTGTGGAATGTCAATATTTATTTTCTGTACAGATTATAACATTAATTTATGTTCTATCCCACCCAAGATGAGTTTTAAAGGCCATTGAGTGACAGGACATGCAGTGGTGCAAAGGCTAAGAGGAAGACTATTACCTTAGCTGCTTCTACAATGTGTTCTATCCATCAGCAAGAGGCTAAACTTAAAGCCAGTGCTCAATCGGTGATGCCTATCATAGTTTCTAGATTGCTCCTTACTTGTAGTAGCTTACTGGACAACATGGAAAGGACTTTTAAATGTCTGTCTGTAATGAGGACCAAAACCAACGCAACATTCCCGTAAGTATGAAGGTACAGTAATTCAGAAGGCAAGGTTACTTGATCTATATATATAAAAAAAAAAAAGGAGAGTGCAACAACAAATTGTTTACTGCAAGTCGAAGGTGGTTTGCCAGGTTTAAAAGGTGTGACATGCATAACATTAAAATGACTGGCGAGGCTACGGGTGATGCCAAAGCGGCATAATTATCATTATATTTTTCTGGAAATAATTGAAAAATGTGGCTACACACCGCAAAAAGTGTTCATTGTAGATGAAATTGGGTCGTTTTGGAAGCGGATGCTATCGAGAACCTTCATATCTATTGAAGAAAACTGTTCCAGGTTTTAAGGCTGCCAAGGACCATCTTACGATTCTTGCGGGTGGCAATGTTGCTGCAGATTTTAAGCTTAAGCCCATGTTAGTTTACCATTCTTAAGGGGGTCGTTCAGTCAGCAGAGACCAAGAATTCTGAAATTTGACGAAATTTAGAGAATAGCTGGCAACACATTGATGTGTGTATGATGTACATCCGAGCATTCTAATTGTGTTTATTAAAAACGTAAAATATACACACGCAACATTTTCTACGTGCGCCATCACGTTAATGTAATAATTGCATTTTTCTCTGATACTATTTCTTTATGGTAATACAGTCTCTGCACCTCATTCTCTGGGGTGATGACGAAAATAAAAAAAATTATATATACATGTACTGTACTTTGTGTATATATTTTTTTTTTTTTGGGGGGGCAAACTGGTTATCTCCCACCAAGGTAGGGAAACCCCCAAAGAAGATGGTAACACATTCACCATTACCTATTCAATCAGTCTTGCCAGAAGTGTGCTGACATCACAGTACAGAGGAGAGACCAAACTGCAATATCCCCTCCCATCCTTTAGAGTGCAGGTACTGCACTTCCCACTTCCAGGACTAGTCAAACTAGCCAACAGCACATTAAGCCATAAAAAGCACTTGTCTCCACTAACACCTAACATACTCACAGAAGCCTGTTGGATCTTCAAACCCCTAGCACTCAAAACCACCTCTACCCCTTCCTGAGACAACCCCTATTCATCCTTCATTCCACTCAAGGTTTATACATGCCTAGTCATCCCATTTTTCTCCATCCTCATTGAATATCCAAGCAACCTCAACAACCCCATCCTCATCCCTTTGAATTATACTTTTGGTAACCTCACACCATCTTCTGATCTCCACGCTCAGAATTGTCTGTATATTTATACCACACAGTGCTCTTAAACACAACATTTCCACTGCCTCCAGCCTCCTCCTCAGTGCAACATTTGCAGTCCATGCTTTAATCCATAAAAAACTGTTAGTACCACTAAACTCTGGTATATATTTTTTTTTTCTTCTTCCACAGATGAACTATTTTCTTTTCACAGATGTCTCGACATACCACTCAACTTTTCCATTCCTCTTTTCTATGGTTCAACTCATCTTTTAATCCCTTCACTTCCAATTTCCTTTTATACACCCTCCCAAGCTCATTCAACTTTTGCAATTTTTCCTTGAAAACTTCCAAAAATGTCTTGGGCAATGAGAATGTGTAACAATTCCCACTCCATAACCTATTATATGCCTATTTTAAATCCCTGAATGAAACAGTTTCTTATCCTCTTTTATATATAATTTTTGTTCCCTGCCATTTGTAACTCTTCCTTGTTCCTTTGTAATCTTACCCTTAACTCTTTTACTAGTAATTGTACCACACAATTTACTACTATACTATTTACCATATAATGTACTCGACAGGTTTATTCCCCTACAGCTCTTATTCTCTCTTGTCTCAGTTTCTCATATGCAAAGTACTTATGCAAGCCCTTGCCAATCCTTAGATACCTTCTCTTTCATACATATATATCCCCACCTACTTTTATAACATCAATTTTAATCCAATCTGTCCTAGTTGCTTTTCCAACTTTTGTTCTACCCACTGTCTGATGCACTTTCCCCACATCCATTTCCATCTCATCCTTACTCCTATGAGATGTTGTTCCGCCCTGCCCAATACCTGAAATCACCACCTCCCATAACATTCAGCAACCTGTCAAAATGTTCTATTAAGCATCTCCACCTATTATCTCCACTCTTCCTGCTTCCCAGGCTTCCCCACTTTAATAATCTATCTACATCTCTCTCTCTCTCTCTTGTATCTCTACTCTCTTTCTAAAACAAGTTTCTTATTCTCAGTAAAATATACTGAGACTCATTCAGTCTCATACTACCTCTCCTTTTACACTCCCTCACAATTTTGTTAATCTCTCCTTTCCTCCCCATATACTTTTGACTTCTATATATTATTTCTACACTGTACAAACCTCTCACGAGATAACTTCTCCATTACCACCCTCTTTACCTAATCATCCCACCCATCACTCATCTTCACACCTGCACCCACTAACTTCTGCTGCACACTCTAGAACTGCATTCTCAAATCTCATCTCCCACTTTGATCCCCTTCCTCATTACTTGTACTTTCTGTAGCCCCCTTTTCTCTCAATACTTGCTTACACCTTCCCTTAACCATCTCATTTAGGTCCTTCCCTTTCATCTTTCTTACCCAACGTTGCCATTCTCTTTATATTCTATCTACTTCTAACTTTAGATATTACTAAATAATGATCTGACATATCTGTCTCTTCTAAAAATGTGCACAGGCAGAGGTTTACCAGTTAACCCTTTACCTACTAATACATTGTCAAACTGCTATCATTGCACCCAATATCATATCTCGTACTTCTTTGTCCACTTTTCCTTGAAATAAGAACCGCCTATTATCAAACTCCTTTCTACACGTAATTCAATTAAGGGCCTCCTTTTTATCATTTACCCATGATGTAACTAACTTGCCTACTACACCATCTATAACAATCTTTCCCATTTTAGCACTGAAGTCCCCCATAATTCTCCTCTCACTAATATCAAAAACTCCAACATTTGCTTGACACACCCTAAAATCTCTCTCCTCTATATGCCTCTTGTCCCAGGTGCATAACTACTATAAACCACATTCCACCTTTATCCTAACCCACATAATTATTGCATTTGTACACTTTAACCCCCTCTTTCATTTCCAGTTACTCGTCTAATATTACTACTACTACAGGGTGGCCCATGGCCTGGTAGGCGAAGCTCTAGCTTCACATGCTGAGGGTTCGTGGTTTGATTCCCGGCAAGGGTGGAAACACTGGCGTGTTTCCTTACACCTGTTGTCCCTGTTCACCCATAAGTAAAATGGGCACCTGGGTGTTAGTCGAATAGTGCGAGTCACATCCCGGGACAAAATTAACCTAATTTGCCCAAAATGCTTTGCATAACAAGGGACTTTCTATATAGTAGTATGTCACTGATGTCAGCTAGGCCTGTATACCTTGTACATGAGCCAAAATCAACCACCAGTCTGATCAACCAGTTCCCCCATCAAGGGAGGCACGTTTATGTGATCCAGGAAAATGTACCCATCTTTCCCCTCACTGAAATGAATTCTTACTGCCTTACATTCCCCAGGCGCTATATGATCACTATCGGTTTAATGCTTCCCCATGATTTAAAAAATGCACTACTGTCTATACCTCTATCCTGTCTATACTTTAAAATGCTTCAAGGTTAGCTATAATTATTTTCCTATCACCAATGATGGATGGAAACAATTAGAATTTTACATGCCTGAGCCATCGGGTGAATAACTATCACTTGCCTCCATTTTTGACTGGCTTGCTCATGCCAAAGTTGTGCTTGCTCCCAGTTTCTAGTGCAAGGAATGATCTCAGGGTTTGGCCAAAGTGTTTCCTGGGTGTGCTGTCAATTCTTCCCCACTTCTCTCTTAGCTGACTTTTCATAGGCTCTCCAGGCCTACTAAGTGCTGGGATTAGTCAACAATTATACTTCATACTAGCATGGTCGACTAAGGCTGTAGGGAAGCTGGGCACCTCGCCCAATGTCTCCTCAATCATTAGAGCCAAGAAGTCATTTGTGGACATAATCTACCTCAGGGGGATTCAACAGGATCACCAACAGACAAATCACAGTTTTTTTATATACATATCTGCATCAGTATCTAAGGTCTGGCCACTTGCCTCTGCCTTATGCTGAGGGACTGACCACCACCTATTAAGGTTGAGGGGCTGTTCACCTCAAATTTAACTGGTCTCGTGTTATATTCACTTAAATTCAACTGAGGAAACCAGCTGTGTAGCCTAAATGTTTTGGTAATAAAGGCAAACTTGTCATTATGGTATACCATCAATAACATACCTCCATACAAAGCTCAAGTGTCAAGTCGCCTCTCTTTCCAGTTGAATATTTGCCTTCCATTTTGTACTATCATTCTGACATGCTCCTTACTGGGGCTAAGGTGCTGTTAGACTTGGTGGTTTCTGTCTCCACATTTCCATAGTAATGCAGTCTATCCTGTAATATCTACTTTTAATATCTACTGCTGTTTACTAGCTAGAGGCCTGTATCCACTGCATAATCTGCCATTTATGGATTCTACCCTTCCATAAGAAGCTATCTGGTCTCTGGTAGGATGAGTGAAGAAAGCTTACTTTCACTCTCCACCGAGAGAGAATTTTCATCTTGGCATCAGTATGAGGCACTTCAATGGATTAGTCAAGGAAAAAGTAGGTCTGTGTCAGTGACTCCCTTCTTTACATGTTTACTTAGTTTGTTGATGCCTCATCCACAGAACTGGGATCAGTCCTATCAGTGCCCAGCTTCTCTGCAAGTATATTCACTTCTGCCTTTGTATCTTCACTTCTGCATTCCCAAGGAACATGCAATTCTCAGAGCAATTGCTCATCCAGGTTCTGAGTACCTGAGGACTCCTTACGGGGTGTCAGCACAGTTTCTTTTGAGAAGCGTACTCTCAAAATTGCCCATATTCTGGTGCCATAAATTGCAAAAACATTTCTCTAGGTAACTTTTAGGACTGTGAACGTTCCCCAAATACCACAGAGATCTGTACAGAAAAACCATATAGTGTTTCAATGAGGTTCACACTCCTCTTCAGGACTCTAAACTCAAGGTTGAATGTGTTTCCATGACTGGGCCTAGTGTCTATATTTGTGTCGAGGCATATTGCAGACAAGTACAGTGGACCCCCGGTTAATGATATTTCTTCACTCCAGAAGTATGTTCAGGTGCCAGTACTGACCGAATTTGTTCCCATAAGAAATATTGTGAAGTAGATTAGTCCATTTCAGACCCCCAAACATACACGTACAAACGCACTTACATAAATACACTTACATAATTGGTCACATTTGGAGGTAATCGTTATGCGGGGGTCCACTGTATAAATAACTGGAGTATAAGGCCAGAATTAGCATTTAGTCTAGGTCAGATTGATCTCTAGACTGTGTATCACTGAGGAAGCACTTGAGATGGGATTATACAAATGTGGTTGCTAATCAATTTCTTGCTCCAATGACTAGTAAGAGTGGCTTTGACTAATCCCTCATTACAGACGAGGGCTTGACTCAGTGTCTACAATAAGAAATCCTCTACTAACGTTTCTACATCACACACACACTCATGGGCAATTCAGTTAAAAAGTTTTGCTGTACAGGCAAAATGTCTTGCCAATTAAGATTTCCAAGTGATGCCTGTGTCTCACTCATCAGCATAAGAACCTGATAAACCACATGTCAATTGTTCTACATTAGTCATCAGTCAGTCAGCAAGACTGCTGGGTGGCTATTTGGCTCGGGTAGACAATGGCAAAAGCCAACAAGTGGAAATGAGGGCACTGGTAGCAAAGAATCCTTTTAATGCAACATTTTGCCCATGCTGGGCATTATTAAATATATTGGAACAAGCAAATACACCACCCAGTAAGGCAAATGAGCACCATGAGGTCAGGCTCAGAAAAAGACAAGTCGCATGTGAGGTCATAAAAGTGAGAATAAGTGCAAATGAGGTCAGGTGCAGGGAAGGTGAGGTATTAGTAAGAGTAGGGGTGGGGCTAAGGTGACAGATTTATTTTGATTATATGAATCAAGGACAATGTGGGCAGCAATGAATCCAGGTAACATACATTCTACTGTTTTGCGTATTATTATTAGTGAAGTTGAACACTGCTGTTTCCAAAACTCTGCTTGTAGACCTATCAGTAATGTTACAACTGTTGCGCTCTGCCCCAGTCAGTGCAATGCATGGCACATGCACTGTTGGTTTTATCCTTCTTGAAGGCATATTTATGTTCCTGAAGGCAAGTCTGAAGGTCACAGTCAGTCCCGCCAACATAGAATTTATCACATCCATTATAAGATATGATGTATACCCTTGCTGTGCAAGTAGTTCTGGTTCTAGAGATTTATGCGATCTCTGATAGTTTTGTTGGTAAGGACTACTACATCCATGTTTGCTTATAGGAGAATCAGGACAAAGGTAATGTCAGTCTGCCCAGTGGGGAGGGCCAATCATCTGTTAATAATATCCTTATTGAGTATGCTGTATACCAAGAAAGCTTTTCATTTGCAGGGGTGGCAAATACCTCAACATATTCTTGTTCTTCTAAAAGATACATATTCAATACTACAAATTCTGAGTGCTCGGGTAAAAAAAATCTACAAGTCATTGCTTGGTTTTGAAGTCATGATGTCTCCTACCAAAACCTCAAAGTAATCAAGGAGCTATCAGCAGGATTTTTTTTCCCTCTGAGTATTCCAAATTTGCAGTGATGTAATGTACTATCTCAATGTACTACTTGCAAAGGAATAAATGGATTCGAATTTGAATTTAGGTCATCCTTGTTAGCGGGTATTCTGTATACTTTGCATTTAAGAATATTTGCATCCTTGATCAGTAGGACATCCAGAAAGCGCAAGGAGCCACCTCTCTTCTTGTGCAAAATGCAAGTTAAGCAAGTCTAAACTGAACAAGGTTCAAATGCTAGAGACAATACATCTTAGCCAAATGGTGTCATGGGATACCTTTAAGATAGTATTTCTGAAGGTGTTCTAAATAAATGTTTGCTGAAGCTGCAATAAGGGGTGACCCCATAGCCATTGCAAATCTGCATTTGTAAACATTGCTGAAGGGGAACAAGGCTGAATTTGACATACTTCAATAGGATCAATGAAGCTCTGTACAGGAAAAGGCAAACTGAGATATGCAGAGACAGAACTACAAAGAAAAGTAATTACTTCCTTGAGGGGGACCAGAGTGAAGAGGAAGGTCATGTCCAAACCAGAGTTTCTTGTTTATAATGACCACATTGTTGAGTTTAGCGAGGTCTCCAGTACTGCAAGTGAGAGCTGCTGATTGTGCTCAGCATTTTGTACAGTTAGTTTTCTAAAACACCAGTCAGTCTGTGGGTTCACTGCTGATTCCAGAAGTGATGGGGCACTGTGGAGTGTTCTCATTTGCATGTCTCGGGAAACCTATAGAAGTGCGTTTGTTTGGGATTCTTATGTGCTCCATGAAGCACATGAGAATCTAGCTTTAATTTTTAAAGGATGTGTTGTGCATTTCCAGCATCTAAGGTGTGATGCTCTCACAGGTGTCTTTGTTGTAAGGCAGAAAACTAATCTTGGTCTGGAAGTCACTGTTAAGAATGACCTCTCCTCCTCTGTTTTCACTTCCATCAAAAGTCTTGAAAGCTTCAGCATAATGCTTGAGAAGAGAGAGTATGGAAGTTTCTTTTCAAGTTACAGTGAGGATAATCTCTCTATATTAATATATATATATATATATATATATATATATATATATCCTTTAAGGAAATCAAAATCATTGTGCCCATGATTCTGGGAGGTGGTCAGTGTGTTGGCCTGGTTCTTGGATTCCTATGGAGAATTTAAGTCCAAGGCTGAGGGCCTCAGTCTCAGTGTTGGATAGAGGACAATTACATAGGAGTACTGATGGAAGGTTTACATGCATTCTTGCAGGAGCTTCTGCCACAAAACAAAGAATATTGTCATGTTTAGTTTTCTGTTCCTTCTTCTTGTGCACTTTTTGTCCTTTGATGTCCTCAACAACATGCAGGGCATGGCGTCACAAAATTACTCACTGAGTAGTCAGGCAGTGTGGAATGACACATTCTCTCATTAACAAGTATGTGGCCACTCTCTGTAAGGCATACTTGGAGTTATGTAGGAAATGATTAAACAGGAGAAGGTGGGCAGGGGTAGACCTAGTTGCCACCATTTCCTTGATGCAATGAATAAGAATGTTCTTCCTGTTACAGGTGCTGCTTGCTTTCAATACCACCACCACCACCGAGCAAAACAGTGAAATGTACATGTTGCTTTGACATTTTTCACACTGTATGATTCATAAAATAAAATATAATAAACCTGTTCCTTCAATCCCACCCCCCTTTCAACACCTGACCTGACCAACACCTCACCTGACCTGACCTGACCAACACCTCACCTCACCTGACCAACACCTCACCTCACCTGACCAACACCTCACCTCACCTGACCAACACCTCACCTCACCTGACCAACACCCGACCTGACCAACACCCGACCTGACCAATACCCGACCTTACCAATACCCGACCTTACCAATACCCGACCTTACCAATACCCGACCTTACCAATACCTGATTTCACCTGTACCTGATCTCATTTTTATGACCTCACATATGACTGGCTTTTCTCCAAGCCTGACCTCATGCTACACATTTGCCATTTTAAGGTGGTGTATTTGCCTGTTCCTGCACAAGACATCATAATCTTTTGTTCAAATATACAATACTAAAATGTGTGTTCCTCAACTACACTAGTATTTTGGAGGATTACCCTTAATCTTGATGCACTCAAGTCTCCTAGGTACTGATAAGGCTAACTTACGAAGGATAGAGTCAAAAACCCCTCGGACCTGCTAATGGCACTAGATTCTAGAGTCAGAATACACATCCATACCACTAAGCTTACACTTAAGTTTCCAAATGCTCTATCAAATTCAAGTCCAGCGAGTTTCCAAACCAGTCATTAAGGTATGGAAAATTACAATTATTTATCCAATTCTTTATGTCTTTGGCAGTATGGTAAGGGGCACTGTCTTCCATATGAAAGTCTGTCAGGCAAACAGTCTGTTAAAGGCATACTTATGGGAGTAACATTATGATGTCTACTGTATACTTGATAAAGCCCAGCCTTGGGTGAAATGTTGTATTAAAGGGACTCTCTGTTACCAGTATCTTCATTTCTATTTGTTCAGGATTGCAGAGTATTATATTCATGGGGGAGCTCTGAACCTGTAGGGGACATATGGTGCCTGGGGGAATTAGTATTCAAGCTAAAGGGGAGCACAGATCTAATTCCTTAAATCAAGAGACCCTCTCATTGGCCTTTCCACAATACGTACTGACCTTGAGAGGTCAGTATTGTGGAAAGCGAAAATCAAGAAGGATAGTGGTTAGTGGAAGGAGGCATACTGAATAGACATATGATTGTGGGTGGTTGTATTCCTAGTGGGCCATCAAGTCTATGAAGAAAGGCACTTTTCCAACCATTTACTATACCATGCAATTTAGCTGTTTGGTCAACTTGCTCTCTTAAGCAGTGATTTTTTTTAATCAACACAGGAGGTATACAATACTTAATTTTGCAGCATAAATTGTTAAGATTAACTTAATATAGCATAATCATATTCAAACTGTTAGGTGGTCAGCCTAGGTTATTTAGCCATCAAAGAAATACTGTATATAATTATTGTGAAACTGCAACTTATAATTATATATAATTATTTATTTATTTATTTAATATATATATATATATATATATATATATATATATATATATATATATATATATATATATATATATATATATTTATATATATATATATATATATATATATATATATATATATATATATATATATATATATATATATATATATATATATATATATATATATATATTCTTCTTTCTTTCAACACACCGGCCGTATCCCACCGAGGCGGGGTGGCCCAAAAGGAAAAACGAAAGTTTCTCCTTTTACATTTAGTAATATATACAGGAGAAGAGGTTACTAGCCCCTTGCTCCCGGCATTTTAGTTGCCTCTTACAACACGCATGGCTTACGGAGGAAGAATTCTGTTCCACTTCCCCATGGAGATAAGAGGAAATAAACAAGAATAAGAACTAGAAAGAAAATAGAAGAAAACCCAGAGGGGTGTGTATATATGTGCTTGTACATGTATGTGTAGTGTGACCTAAGTGTAAGTAGAAGTAGCAAGACGTACCTGAAATCTTGCATGTTCATGAGACAGAAAAAAGGACACCAGCAATCCTACCATCATGTAAAACAATTACAGGCTTTCGTTTTACACTCACTTGGCAGGACGGTAGTACCTCCCTGGGCGGTTGCTGTCTACCAACCTACTACCTATATATATATATATATATATATATATATATATATATATATATATATATATATATATATATATATATATATATATATATATATATGTATTGTACATGCTTTTCAGCAGAATTTTCCAACTGGCATCAGTTGGTAAATATTAATTCATCAACAAATTCCTTAGTCCAATATGCAGAAATTAGTCTGGCCACAAAATACACTATTTTACTGATGTTAAATACTACTACGGTAATTAAATTTGGGCTGTCCCGAGTTAAATGTGGTAGCAATAATTTAATGTTTATTATATTTCATAACTCTTAGCAAGGTTAGGTCAAGCTGCTTTTAGTTTTGGCACCAAATTAAGATTCTGCCCACAGTATGAATTCGCATTATACATAGCTATTGATGAATAAGATAAAAAATTTAATGCAGTTAGACTAGCTTGACCAGCTGGGCTTAAGAACAACACAATCTGGAAAGACACAACAGTAGAGAGGACGAAGGGTTGGCACTTACGACAAAAGAATCACTACAAGCTATACAAATTAAAATCCAAAACACAAATAATGTCACAATTATAGCACCAAAAATTTATAAATGAATGCACACACCCATTATTTAATAACACATGAAAGAAAGAAGAATGACAGGACAAAAGAGGAATTACATAATGTACACAAGATAAGACTGTGAAAGGGTAAAATGAGCGTAAGGCAGGATTTCAACTATAAAGAAAGAAAAACTAGCCTATGAGACTGGAACAGCAAATAAAGATCAGCCAAATTCCTAAATGCGATAACCCATTTCTCCATACTCACAAAATTGTAACAACATGACTGCAAAGAAACCACAGAACGAGTGGGGTCTGACCTCATGGTGAGTGAGTTGCAAAATTCCAGGCTAGTGCGCAAGCCACTCGGCCAGCTGGCTACAATAAGATTCATCCTAGTTGGTCTGTTTCTCTGTACATCAGCACATTAAAGATGCAACCCATTTAAGAGAAGGCAATGCACCATCAGTACTAGACTAGTATTTTCTAGTAGATTAATACACTCGCATTATAAATTACCTAAATCTGTTTGCAAAGAGTGATTATGTTCTACTGGAATAAAAAAGTTGCAAAATACAACCTGGGGAGAAATACACATCCATACTCACATAAAGAAAACTAGATAATAAGAAATAAGAGAAAAGGGTTAAAAAAGAATATGACATAAGACAAATATAAACATTGGAAAGAATCTTGCAACATATATAAGGATCAAATATTCAAACCAAATGAGGCAAAAGAACTAACAAAGAATAATTTGTTTAATGGGAAATGCTGGAGGGCTCTGAAAAAAAAAAAAAAGACTTTGAACCAATACACAAAATGTGTCATTCCACAACCAGTAATTGACTGTTACAAGCAAAATACCTGTGCAAAAAATTAAGGACAAGACAAAACCATTAAATTGAAGAAAGACAACATACTAAATGTGAAGTTCCAAAGTGTGTTAATGGAAAAGGATACTTTGGATGCTGCAGATTTAAACTCCAGACAGCCACAAATTGAATAGAAGACACTGAAAAAATTCAAATAGGAGGATAAGATACTATTACTGAATGTTCACAAGAAAAGGGCAGATGAGACAGAGCTAAGGGTCCTAAAAAATGTGCACAAACTAAATTATCCTCTTTGGAAACTCTGGGATTTCACTAGAGGGTACAGTGGAAGATTTTTATATTTTCCCACAAAAGCAGCTAGTTTGTTGTGAATCCCATGTCCATCCTGTGGAAGGTATCACAAGAGCACATTTTTTTTTTCTCTCAACATGTTGGCCACTTCCCACCAAGGCAGGGTAACCCAAAAAGAAATTAATAACTTTCATCATCATTCAACACTTTCACCATCACTTGTATATAATCACTCTTTGCAGAAGCACACAGATATGACAGTTTAGACATCCCTCCAAACTGCCAATATCCTAAAACCCTCCTTTAAAGTGCAGGCATTGTACTTCCCATTTCCAGAACACAAGTACAGTTAACTGGTTTCCCTGAATCCCTTCACAAAATATTACCCTGCTTACACTCCAACAGCTCTTCAGGTCCCAAAAACCATTTGTCTCCATTCGCTCTTATCTAACATGCTCACGCACGCTTGCTTGAAGCTTGAAGTCCAAGCCCCTAGCCCACAAAACCACCTTTACCCCCTCTCTCCAACCTTTTTGAGGATGACTCCTACCCCCGCCTTCCTTCCCCAATATGCTTTCCAAGTCATTCTACTTTGATCCATTCTCTCTATATGACCAAACCACCTCAACCCCTTTTCAGCCCTCTGACTCATACTTTTAGTAACTCCACACCTCCTCCTAATTTCCACACTACAAATTTTCTGCATAATATTTACACCATACATTACCCTTAGACACGACATCTCCACTGCCTCCAGCTGCAGCATTTACAACCCATGTTTCACACTCATACAAGTGTTGGTACCACTATACTCTTGTACATTCCCTTCTTTGCCACCATGGATAATGTTCTTTGTCTCCACATATACCTCAATGCACCACTCACCTTTCTTCCTTCATCGATTCTATGGTTCACCTCATCCTTCATAAACCTATCCACTGACAAGTCAACTCCCAAATATCAGAAAACATTAATTTCTTCCATACCCACTCCCTCCCTCCCTCCAATGTACTGTAATATCCAATTTTTCTTTAAATTGTTTGATACCCTCATCACTTTACTCTTATCTTCATTCACTTCCAACTTTCTACCTTTACACACCCTCCCAAACTCGTCCACTAACCTTTGCAACTTTTCTTTAGAATCCCCCAAAAGCACAGTACCCCATTTTGTATTCGATTCCCCATAATTTAATCCCACCCTTCTTCCCAACACCCTAGCATTTACTTCTTTTACAACCCCATCTATAAACATGTTAAACAACCATGGTAACACTGCACATCCCTGTCTAAGACCTACTTTTACTGGGAAGTAATCTCCTATTGTACACACCTTAACCTGAGCCTCACTACCCTCATAAAAACTCGTTATAGCATTTAGTAACTTACTACCTATTCCATACACTTGCATCATCTGCCACATTGCTCCCCTATCCATTATCATATGCCTTTTCTAAATCCATAAATGCAATAAAAACTTCCCTACCTTCATCTAAATATTGTTCACATATATGCTTCAATGTAAACACCTGATCTACACATCCCCTACCCATTCTAAAGCCTCCTTGCTCATCTGCAACCCTGTTCTCTGTCTTACCTCCAATTCTTTCAATAATAACTACCATACACTTTACCTGGTATGCTCAGTAAACTTATTCCCTTATAATTCTTACAATCTCTTTTGTACCCCTTCCTTTTACATAAAGGAATTATACATGCCCTCTGCCAATCCCAAGGTACCTTCCCCTCTTTCATACATTTATTGAACAAAAATACCAACCACTCCAACACTATCTCCCCCTGCTTTTATCATTTCTGTCATGATCCCATCAGCTTTACCCCCTTTCATTCTATGTAATGCCTCATGCACCTCCCACACACTCACGTCCTGCTCTTCTTCACTCCTAAAAGATGTTATACCCCCCTGGCCAGTGCAGGAAATTACTGCCTCCCTTCTTCATCGACATTTAAAGTTCCTCAAAATATTCCTGCCACCTACCCAATACATGTACCTCCAACTTCCCATCTACTAACTCCCCTACTGTTTTTAACTGACAAATCCATTCATTCCCTAGGTTTTCTTAATTGTTTATCTCACTCCAAAATTTTTTTCTTATTCTTGGCAAAATTTCTTGACAGTGCCTCTCCCACTATCATTTGCTCTCCTTTTGTACTCTCTCACCACTCTCTCCACCTTTCTTTTACTCTCCATATACTCTGCCCTTCTTATATCACCTCTGTTTTGTAAAAACCTCTCATAAGCTACCTTTTTCTCTCTTACCACACCCTTTACTTCATCATTCCACCAATCACTCCTCTTTCCTCCTGCACCCACCCTCCTACGGCCACAAACTTCTGCCCCACATTCTAATACATGTATTGCATTTTTCAAACTATTCCATCCCTCTTCAACCCCCCCCCCTCACTACCCATATGTGCACTAGCCCACCTTTCTGCCAAAAGTTGCTTATATCTTGCCCTACCTTCCTCTTCCCTTAGTTTATAAACTTTCACCTCTCTCTCACTGCTGCCATTTTCCTTTTGTCCCATCTACCTCTTACTCTAACTGTAGCTACAACTAGATAATGATCCGATATATCCATTGCCCCTCTATAAACATGTACATCCTAAAGCCTACCCATTAACCTTTTATCCACCAATACACCATCTAACAAACTACGTACTTTCATTACGTGCTATATCATATCTTGTACATTGGAACCTCGGCTTATGAACTTCATCCATTCCGTGACCTTGTTCGTATCCTGATTTGTTTGCATGCTGAGTCAATTTTCTTCATTTAAATTAATTGAAATGCAATTAATCCGTTCCAGCCTCTCAGGAGGCATGACAAAATAATGCAAAATCAACTCTACGGCTTAGTTATCTTTCAAAATTAATCTGACATAATAAACAATATTAATAACACAGAAACATGATATATACTCTAGAATGAATAGGCCATAATATGGCGAGTGATGGCAACACCGTTGGCAGCATCCTGCCGCCATTTACTCTCCCACTCTATGCTATTTGTGCTTGGGGATCAACTGCAGCAACACACCTAAAGCCAATAATAACCCAACAAAAAGCTGCAGTAAGAATAATCACTAAATCCCATCCCTGGCAACACCCCCCCCCCACTCTTCATAGATCTAAACTTACTCCCTGTTCAGTACATCCACACTTACTACTGTGCAATCTACATCTACAGGACCTTAAACTCCAATATCAACCTTGACCTAAAATGCTTTCTTGATAGTTGTGACAGAACCCACAGACATAACACCAGACACAAACATCTCTATGACATTCCCCATGTCCAACTAAACCTTTACAAAAATTCAATGTATGTCAAAGGCCCTAAAATCTGGAACACCCTACCTGAGAACTCTAGAACTGCAGACACATTCATCACCTTCAAAACTACCATTAGAAAACATCTTATCTCCCTCATAAACCCCATCAACTAACTACACGAATACCACCTGGTGGTTCACACTTACACTCACTCACCCATTTGACCATAAACAGAAATATTAATCTCAATCTTAAAATAATGAATCCTATGATACTCCAATACTGAAACTATGTACTGTGCCAAAACAAAAGCATTCACATTGCTAAACTCATAAACTAGTATTTAATCACTTCGCCATAATACCAACTTACCTCATAATTTGTAATATTTTAAAATAAAGAATTAAACTAAGTCTGCCCGAAATGCCTAGCCATGCTAGGCGTTCTAGTGGTACACTCTGTAATCATTATTTAACTACATGTAAACCACACAACAACCAAATTCTGTAAATTCAACATTGTAATCTTTATAGAGAATAAACTTTGAATTTGAAAAAAAAATTTGAATATCTTCCCAGTCCATAAGCTAGGTGTGGGGTTGTGTGTTTATCTATGATTAGTGGTGAGGTTGTCACATATGTAACCACAGGTGTGGTCAAGACAGATGTACATGTATATAGTATAGGTGACGACGTGATCATTGTGGCCACGGTGGTGGTGGTGGCGGCGGCCACAGTGGTGGTGGCCAGCTGCCTCACTCTCTGCTGCTGCCTTCTTTGTTTTTCTAGCTTTTTTCATAGTTTCTAATCACTTTCTGAGCTGCTTGTTGATTGTACATGAATAGTCTCTTTGGGCAAGGCACTGAGTAAGAAATCTGTACAATACAAAATTACGCATCCCAAGGGTCTGCTGTGGTCACTCAGAGCAGCTCACCTCCCCTTCCTTTTGACCCTTGGTTGGCAAAACGTTAGCCATAGTCTAGCAGCTGTACCTACAGCCACCCAGAGGGTTACCAATTTGTATTTAGAAGCATTTGGCATAAAAATATGAAAAAAAAAAAAAATTACGAAAAATGTCTACAAATGACATTACTACTACTATTGAATTGTATTACTATTATAATTATTATTATCCTTAGTTCGTACGTATTATAATTATTAACCCTTTCAGGGTCCACAGGCCCTCTTAGAGACTTGTTCTCAGGGTCCCCCAAATTTCAAAAAAAAAAAAAAAAAAAATTCTTATGAAAAGATAGAGAATCTTTTCCCAATCATAATGACAACAAAAGTATGAAATTTGATGGAAAACTTACGGAACTATACTCTCGCGAAGTTAGCGGTCTCGACGATGTTTACACATCGCCGATTTTGCCCACTTTGAGCCCTATTTTCAGCCATTCCAATGTACTAGGTGACAAAAATCATAACTATTTTGCTAGAACTCCATTTTTTTCTATCGAATGAGTACAAGAAACCACCCATTTACCGATTTCAACTATCCAATAAAGTGGTCAGATTTTAGCAATTTTGCCAATTTCACACAAATTTCAAAAAATGCCAATTTCCAAATAGAGTCCAGAATAAACAAGAAAGACATTCCTGACACTAAAATAACAAGTTCTCTGTTCGTTAGTCACATCCCCAGGCCCCTCTTATATTTCTTTGGCTTTCCACTTTGAATTTTTATTCTTACAAAAAATAGAAAATTTACTGTTATGCAGACTACTGCATCAGTGTAGAAATGGTATAAATAATATCAGTGCACTTGTGAAAGAATATTAGACTCGCCAGTTGACGTGTATTGGACGCTTGGCATGATTTATTTACTTTTGAACTTTGGTAAAAATCGAACATTTCTGCTACTTTGAGCTCAATTTCAAGGTACTTTTCATTGTAAAACAAGTCAAAATCATCTCAATTTCTGTAATATGTCTTCCATTCTATAAAATGAGACCAGGAAAACTAGAATACAACAATAAATACCATACGAAAATACAGTGCAAAGTCGCTGTTTTAATCCAAAAACACAGTCAGTTTTTTTTCTCATTACGCACTGTGTGCTACAGGATTTTTTTTATACTGCGCACACTGACCACAGACCCATTCTTTCATATGTAGGCCTACCAGCTTTGTCTCATTAGATTTGAGGGCGCTAGAATTTAGGCGTACTAGTACGTCAAAAACCCTGGGGCCTAAGCTGTACTAGTACGGCCGAAACCCTGAAAGGGTTAATACATACATATTATAAAGGTATAAAATACCGACAGGTTGTTAAGTAAGACACATATGCAACAGTTAGGTATCTTTATTTCGAAACGTTTCGCTTACACAGTAGGCTTCTTCAGTCGAGTACAGAAAAGTTGATAGAAGCAGAAGATACTTGAAGACAATGTAATCAGTCCATCACCCTTGAAGTTTTGAGGTGGTCAGTCCCTCAGTTTCGCCTACTGTGTAGGCGAAACGTTTCGAAATAAAGATACCTAACTGTTGCATGTGTGTCTTACCTAACAACCTGTCGGTATTTTATACCATTTTAATGTTCACTCTGTCAGACACTGCAACACAAGGGTATCTTGGTACAGACCTGAAATCAACTTTGTTAACTTCTACTAGTGAGAATGGCTGGATTTGAGAGGGACCTGACCTTCCAACGACTACATTCTTACATCTACTAGTGGCCTACATATCACCTCCTGGCGTTATATAAGGCTCCATCCTGTCACTTCAACTCCATAATGTTTCAGACTATGGAGCAAAACTTCTCCAGACTGAGGGACTGACCACCTCAAAACTTCGAGGATGATGGACTGATTACATCGTCTTCAAGTATCTTCTGCTTCTATCAACTTTTCTGTACTCGACTGAAGAAGCCTACTGTGTAGGCAAAACATTTCGAAATAAAGATACCTAACTGTTGCACGTGTGTCTTACCTAACAACATACATATTATAATTATTATTATTTTTATTATTAATTTAGGGAACTGGAGCACAGATCCAATTCCCTAGATCAAGAGCCCATCACTATGTACATCATCATAATAATACAGTGGTCCCTCAATAATCGTCCGGCCTGAAAGTCGTCCATTTCGGAAATAGTCCTGTTATTTCGTCTAAATATTGGCTCGTAAATGGTCTGGTAACTCGCTAATAGTCCTTCTTCCGGGATGCGTACTCACGCTCTGAGCTGCCTGGGCCTTCCCTTCCCAGCCAGTGTGCCATTGTTTACCAGTGAGCGACGGTCCCCTCACGTGCTCCAGCGAAATATTTCATAATATTCCATTTATTTTAGTGCTTGCAAGTGCTAAATAAGCTACCATGGCTCCAAAGAAAGCTCCTAGTGCCAAGCCTTTGGTAAAGAAGGTGAGAAATATGATTAAATTTAAGAAAAACATCATTGAACAATATGATAGTGGTGTACGTGTGGGCGAACTGGCCAGGATGTATAACAAATCCCGTACAACCGTATCTTCCATCATAGCCAAGAAAATGGAAATCAAGGATGCTGTTGTTGCAAAGGGGGTAAATCTTTTCTTTCAACACACCGGCCGTATCCCACCAAGGCAGGGTGGCCCATAAAGAAAAACCAAAGTTTCTCTTAAATTTAATAATTTATACGGGAGAAGGGGTTACTAGCCCCTTGCTCCCGGCATTTTAGTCGCCTCTTACAACACGCATGGCTTACGGAGGAAGAATTCTGTTCCACTTCCCCATGGAGATAAGAGGAAATAAACAAGAACAAGAACTAGAAAGAAAACAGAAGAAATCCTAGAGGGGTGTGTATATATACGCTTGTACATATATGTGTAGTGTGACCTAAGTGCAAGTAGAAGTAATAAGACATACCTGAAATCTTGCAAGTTTATGAGACAGACAAAAGACACCAGCAATCCTACCATCATGTAAAACAATTACAGGTTTTCGTTGTACACTCACTTGGCAGGACGGTAGTACCTCCCTGAGCGGATGCTGTTTACCAACCTACTACCTAGGGTATTAAATATGCTGACAAAAATGAGATCACCAGTACTCGAAGATATTGAGAAGTTATTATTGGTGTGGATAAACGAGAAACAATTAGCAGGAGATAATCTTATGACGTCGCTTATTTGTGAAAAGGCTAGGCAGTTGCATGACAATTTGGTAAAGAAATTGCCTGCAACTAGTGGTGATGCAAGTGAATTTAAGGCCAGCAGAGGCTGGTTTGAGAGATTTAAGAAGCGTACTGGCATACACAGTGTGGTAAGGCATGGCGAGGCTGCCAGTTCGGACCAAAAGGTGGCTGAAAAATATGTGCATGAATTCAAGGAGTACATAAACAGTGAAGGACTGAAACCTGAACAAGTGTTCAATTGTGATGAAACAGGCCTCTTTTGGAAGAAAATGCCAAAGAGGACCTACATTACTCAGGAAGAAAAGGCGCTGCCAGAACACAAGCCTATGAAAGACAGGCCGACGCTAATGTTCTGGGCTAATGCTAGTGGGGATTTCAAAGTGAAGCCGTTACTAGTGTACCATTCTGAAAATCCCAGTGTGTTCAAGAAAAACAATGTTATGAAGAGTAAATTGTGTGTTTTGGAGATCTAATAGTAAGGCATGGGTCACAAGGGACATTTTCGTCGAGTGGTTCAATGAAGTGTTTGGCCCTAGTGTGAAGAATTACCTCCTGGAAAAGAAATTGGATCTCAAGTGCCTCCTAGTAATGGACAATGCACCTGCTAATCCTCCAAACTTTGATAACCTAATTCTGAAGGAGTTTGGGTTCATCACAGTAAAGTTCTTGCCCCCGAATACCACTCCTCTCCTCCAGCCCATGGACCAGCAAGTCATTTCAAACTTTAAAAAAAACTACACCAAAGCAATGTTTGAAAGGTGCTTGAATGTGACCTCAGACACTCACTTGACCCAACGAGATTTTTGGAAAGAACACTTCAGTATTCTCCATTGCATAAGCCTTATAGGTAAGGCTTGGGAGGGAGTGACTATCAGGACTTTGAACTCTGCTTGGAGAAAATTGTGGCCAGATTGTGTCCACAAGAGGGATTTTGAAGGGTTTGAGGCAGCCCATGATGAGCTTATGTCAGTTGTGAACTCTATTGTTGCACTGGGGAGTTCCATGGGGTTGGATGTGAGTTTGGAGGATGTGGAAGAGTTGGAGGAGGATCACAACGAAGAGCTAACCACTGAGGAGCTGCAAGAGCTTCAGCAGGAAGAGCAACAGATCGCAGCTCAGAATCTTGCTGCAGAGGAGGAAGAGAGATGGAGGAAGGTGCCTTCTTCAGAAATTAAGGAGATTTTTGAAATGTGGGGTAGGATGGAAAGATTTATGGAGAAACATCACCCAGAGAAGGATGTTGTAAGCCATACCGGCAACTTGTACAGTGACAGTCTTGGCCCATTTTAGGGAAGTTTTAAAGAGACACCAGAAACAGAGCTCTCTGGACAGTTTTTTTGCAAGGCAGGACTCCAGTGACTCTCAAGGTGGTCCTAGTGGCATTAAGAAACAGAGAAGAGAAGTAACCCCAGAAAAGCAATTGGTATCCGAGGTGTTGATGGAAGGGGATTCCCCTTCCAAACAGTAAATAATCCAATCTGTCTCCTTTTCCAGTCTTCCATACACAAAGAAGAATCGCCAATAAAGGTAAGTGTTATTCTGTTAACCCCTTCAGGGTCCAAGGCCCAAATCTGAAGTGGTGCCCCAGTGTCCAAGAATTTAAAAAAAAAAAATTTGTTATTTTTTCTTATGAAATAATAGAGAATCTTTTTGTGAAGGTAATAAAACAAAAAGTATGAAATTTGATGGAAAATTGATGAAATTATACTCTTGCGAATTTTGATGTGCCAGCGATATTTACGAATCGGCGATTTTGCCGACTTTGACTCCCATTTTAGGCCAATTACATTATTCCAGTCAACCAAATTCTTAGCTATTTCACTAGTATTACTTCTATTCTATCGATTGAGCACAAGAAATCGCCAAGTCAACTGTTTCAACTACAAATTAAAGTGATCAGAAATTGTTAATTTGGCCAATTTAACACAAAGTTCAAAATATTCCAATTTCAAAATAGGGTCCAGAATAAACAATGTAGGTATTCCTGGAACTAAACTAACATTTCCTCTGTTCATTAGTTATGTTTTGAGGCTTTACAAATAAATTCCATTTTGATTTTTTATTCACATAATGAATTTTTATTCACACCAAAAAATAGAAGATTTACTGTTATGCAATACTGTAATAATTGTGTAAATATCATCACCATATTTGTGAATGCATATCAGACCCACCAGCTGGCGTGTATTAGACGTGTGAGGTCGTTTGTTTACTCTTGAATATCGGCAAAAATTTAACATTTCTGCTACTTTGAGCTCAGTTTCAAGCCATTTCCAGTGCTAAAACCAATCAAAATCATCTCTATTTCTGTAATATGTCTTCCATTCTATCAAATGAGACCAAGAAATCGCAAATACAACTATAAAAACATACGAAAAAACACTGCCAAGTCGCTGTTTTAATCGAAAAATCATGATTTCAGTTTTTTTCTCTCATACACAGTGTGCTGCAGAATCTGTTTTATGTGGTGCACACATACCACATAGATGTATTCTCTCATATCTAGGCCCAAATGTACCACTCACAGTTTATCAGAGTGAGCTGAGCTGATGACGTAGATCTACAGTTTGGACCCTGAACGTAAAGCCATAGATCTACGGGACGGACCCTGAAAGGGTTAATGTTTAATTCATCATGTGCCACTGTATTGTTTATGAACTACATCTATATTTCATGTAAAAAAAATTTTTGTTTTAATACTTCTGGGTGTCAGGAACGGATTAATTGCATTTACATTATTTCTTATGGGGAAAATTGATTCTTAAATCGTCCATTTCGATAATAGTCCCACTTCCAGGAATGGATTATGGACGATAGAGGGATGATGATGATAATGATGATAATGATGATGATGATAATGATAATGATGATAATGATGATAATGATGATAATAATGATAATGATAATGATAATAATGATAATGATAATGATAATAATGATAATGATAATGATAATAATGATAATGATAATGATGATAATGATAATGATAATGATAATGATAATGATAATGATAATGATAATGATAATGATAATAATAATGATGATAATGATAATGATGAGTAACTGTATGTTGCTACCAACAGTAACAAAACCTACAAGAGTTACAGAGACTAGTGTTTCCCTACTTGACCACATCTGGACCAACACCATATCCCCTTTAAAATCAGGCATAATTACAGATAATACCACAGACCACTACCCTACTTTTCTCATAACAACTCTTGGTAAATTACCCCAAGACACTACTAAAGTCACCTTCAGACTTCACAATGAGGCAGCCATTAATAACTTCACAACAGCAGTAGCAAACATTGACTGGCACACTGAGCTAGAAATCTATACAGATATTGACGAATGTATTAATAATTTTCTAAAAAAGACCCAATACCTCTATAACAAGCACTGCCCTAAAAAAACTAAACAGATGACAGCTAAGAGACTGAACAGTCCCTGGTTAACACCCAGCATTCTCAAATCCATAAATACAAAACACCAATATGAAAAACAGTACAGAATGGGTCACATAACCAGAGACCAAACAAAACGTTACTCGTCAATCCTAACCAGCCTGATAAGAAGGGCAAAAAAATTGTATTATGAGAACAGATTATCCAACTTACGAGGTGATATAAAAAAGACCTGGAAAACCCTATCAGAAATTCTAGGAACAAAAAAGATATCACGAAATAGCGAAATAAAATTAGCAAAATCAGATGAACCCCAACTCCCACCAACAGAAACAGCAAACAGACTCAATGACTTCTTCTCCACTATAGGACAAAACCTTGCCAATAAAATCCCAAGCTCAGATACCCCACCAAATGACTACCTCACTGGCAACTACCCGAACACACTGTTCCTAGCTCCGACTAACCCATACGAAGTCTCCCTTATTATCAACACGCTAAAAAACAAGGCAGGAGATTTAAATACCTTACCACCCTTTATATACAAAAAAGTGTCACAAGTGCTATCACCAATCATTGCAACACTCTTTAACAAATCCATTGAATCCTCCACCTTCCCTACAGTACTCAAAATAGCAAGGGTCACCCAGATCCACAAAGGAGGAGACCAAACAGAGTTGAATAACTATAGGCCAATATCCAACTTACACCCTCTCTCAAAAATCTTCGAAAAATTAATTCATAAACGAATCTACTCCTACCTTATCTCCCAAAACATACTCAACCCCTGCCAATTTGGATTCAGGCCAAATAAAAATACTAATGATGCTATTATACACATGCTAGAACATATATACACTGCAATAGAGAAAAAAGAAGTCCCACTGGGGATCTTCATTGACTTACGTAAAGCTTTTGATACAGTTAACCATGACTTGCTCCACGTAAAATTGTCACACTATGGTATAAGAGGGCACTTCCTCAACTACCTCAAGTCATACCTCAGCAACAGAAGCCAATATGTGTATGCAAATGGGGCAAACTCTTCTGCACAACCAATTACAGTTGGTGTCCCACAGGGAAGTGTCCTTGGCCCTCTTCTCTTTCTCCTATACATAAATGACCTACCAAATGCTTCGCAATTACTCAAACCCACACTATTTGCAGATGACACTACATACGTCTTCTCCCACCCGAGCCCAGTCACGCTAGCCAATACTGTAAATACCGAATTACAGAAAATATCTACCTGGATGAGGACTAACAAACTTACACTAAACATTGACAAAACCTACTTCATTCAGTTTGGTAACAGAGCTACAGATGTCCCTCTTAACATAATGATAAACGGATCACCTATCACAAAGCTAACAGAGGGAAAATTCTTAGGAATCCACCTTGATAATAGACTCAAATTTCATACACATATACAACAAATTTCTAAGAAAATTTCCAAGACTGTAGGCATACTATCGAAGATACGGTACTATGCTCCACAGTCAGCCCTCCTGGCCCTATATCACTCTCTTATTTACCCCTATCTCACCTATGGAATTTGTGCATGGGGCTCAACAACAAGTAACCATCTCAGACCACTAATTACCCAACAAAAGGCTGCAGTTAGAATGATAACAAATTCTCACTATAGGCAGCACACTCCACCAATATTCAATACACTAAACCTATTCACCATACAAAACATTCATACTTATTACTGCACCTATTACATACATAGAACACTTAACTCTGATATTAACCCTCCCCTTAAACATCTCCTTGCCAACCTCAACAGAACACATGACCATAACACAAGGCACAGATCACTCTTTGATGTTCCTCGTGTCCATCTCACACTATGCAAAAACTCAATGCACATAAAAGGCCCTAAAATCTGGAACTCATTACCTGTAAATATAAAAGAAACACTACCTGTTTATAAATTCAAGTCTCTTCTCAAAGATCACTTACTCACCCAAAACCAAATAAATACTGAATAACTGAACCTTATAAATTGTATATCTTAAATGTTTCTCACAATTATATCACATAAATGTTAAACCTAAAACACAATCTAACTTTATTTTTTTTTAAATACACTACCTAACAGAATACTCCATTCTACTGAATTTACAACAATGCATACAACCATATGACCTGTCTTTGTAAGACTCACTTGTGCTTTATAGTAATCTGTTTACATTAAAGTTTAATCACTGATGTCATCATTGCTTAGTTCATCTTAAGTTAATTTTAAGCCAGCCCGTAATGCTATGCATAGTATAAGTGGCTTTGGCATGCTGCTCTTATCTGTATTTTTTGTACCTCTGTATGTGTGCTCAAATTTTTAAATAAATAAATAAATGATGATAATGATGATAATGATAATGATAATGATAATAATAATAGGTAGTAGGTTGGTAAACAGCAACCACCCAGGGAGGTACTACTGTCCTGCCAAGTGAGTGTAAAACAAAAGCCTGTAATTGTTTTACATGATGGTAGAATTGCTGGTGTCTTTCGTCTGTCTCATAAACATGCAAGATTTCAGGTACATCTTGCTACTTCTACTTACACTTAGGTCACACTACACATACATGTACAAGCATATATTTTATTTTTCTTTTATTATCACACCGGCCGATTCCCACCAAGGCAGGGTGGCCCGAAAAAGAAAAACTTTCACCATCATTCACTCCATCACTGTCTTGCCAGAAGGGTGCTTTACACTACAGTTTTTAAACTGCAACATTAACACCCCTCCTTCAGAGTGCAGGCACTGTACTTCCCATCTCCAGGACTCAAGTCCGGCCTGCCGGTTTCCCTGAATCCCTTCATAAATGTTACTTTGCTCACACTCCAACAGCACGTCAAGTATTAAAAACCATTTGTCTCCATTCACTCCTATCACACACGCTCACGCATGCCTGCTGGAAGTCCAAGCCCCTCGCACACAAAACCTCCTTTACCCCCTCCCTCCAATCTTCCTTCCACTACAGACTGATACACTCTTGAAGTCATTCTGTTTCGCTCCATTCTCTCTACATGTCCGAACCACCTCAACAACCCTTCCTCAGCCCTCTGGACAACAGTTTTGGTAATCCCGCACCTCCTCCTAACTTCCAAACTACGAATTCTCTGCATTATATTCACACCACACATTGCCCTCAGACATGACATCTCCACTGCCTCCAGCCTTCTCCTCGCTGCAACATATAAGAGCGTTGGTAAAACTATACTCTCATACATTCCCCTCTTTGCCTCCAAGGACAAAGTTCTTTGTCTCCACAGACTCCTAAGTGCACCACTCACTCTTTTTCCCTCATCAATTCTATGATTCACCTCATCTTTCATAGACCCATCCGCTGACACGTCCACTCCCAAATATCTGAATACGTTCACCTCCTCCATACTCTCTCCCTCCAATCTGATATTCAATCTTTCATCACCTAATCTTTTTGTTATCCTCATAACCTTACTCTTTCCTGTATTCACCTTTAATTTTCTTCTTTTGCACACCCTACCAAATTCATCCACCAATCTCTGCAACTTCTCTTCAGAATCTCTCAAGAGCACAGTGTCATCAGCAAAGAGCAGCTGTAACAACTCCCACTATAAATATATTAAACAACCACGGTGACATCACACATCCTTGTCTAAGGCCTACTTTTACTGGGAAATAATTTTCCTCTTTCCTACATACTCTAACTTGAGCCTCACTATCCTCGTAAAAACTCTTCACTGCTTTCAGTAACCTACCTCCTACACCATACACTTGCAACATCTGCCACATTGCCCCCCTATCCACCCTGTCATACGCCTTTTCCAAATCCATAAATGCCACAAAGACCTCTTTAGCCTTATCTAAATACTGTTCACTTATATGTTTCACTGTAAACACCTGGTCCACACACCCCCTACCTTTCCTAAAGCCTCCTTGTTCATCTGCTATCCTATTCTCCGTCTTACTCTTAATTCTTTCAATTATAACTCTACCATACACTTTACCAGGTACACTCAACAGACTTATCCCCCTATAATTTTTGCACTCTCTTTTATCCCCTTTGCCTTTATATGCTCTCTGCCAATCCCTAGGTACCTTACCCTCTTCCATACATTTATTAAATAATTGCACCAACCACTCCAAAACTATATCCCCACCTGCTTTTAACATTTCTATCTTTATCCCATCAATCCCGGCTGCCTTACCCCCTTTCATTTTACCTACTGCCTCACGAACTTCCCCCACACTCACAACTGGCTCTTCCTCACTCCTACAAGATGTTATTCCTCCTTGCCCTATACACGAAATCACAGCTTCCCTATCTTCATCAACATTTAACAATTCCTCAAAATATTCCTTCCATCTTCCCAATACCTCTAACTCTCCATTTAATAACTCTCCTCTCCTATTTTTAACTGACAAATCCATTTGTTCTCTAGGCTTTCTTAACTTGTTAATCTCACTCCAAAACTTTTTCTTATTTTCAACAAAATTTGTTGATAACATCTCACCCACTCTCTCATTTGCTCTCTTTTTACATTGCTTCACCACTCTCTTAACTTCTCTCTTTTTCTCCATATACTCTTCCCTCCTTGCATCACTTCTACTTTGTAAAAACTTCTCATATGCTAACTTTTTCTCCCTTACTACTCTCTTTACATCATCATTCCACCAAGCATATATATATATATATAAACACACACCCCTCTGGGTTTTCTTCAATTTTCTTTCTAGTTCTTGTTTATTTTCTCTTATCTCCATGGGGAAGTGGAACAGAATTCTTCCTCCGTAAGCCATGCGTGTTGTAAGAGGCAACTAAAATGCCGGGAGCAAGGGGCTAGTAACCCCTTCTCCTGTATAAGTTACTAAATTTAAAAAGAGAAACATTTGTTTTTCTTTTTGGGCCACCCTGCCTCGGTGGGATACGGCTGGTGTGTTGAAAGAAGAATAGTAATAACAACAACAGTAAGGAGAAACTTCAAAAGGCTGATAGTAGTTGGTGCCACCATCAGCAAAACATTGGTAACCACAACTAGTACACTTTTCACCTGTCTAGACTTTAGTAGTCTATTAGTATTAGGTTAAGTCTGCCCAAAATGCCTCAGCATGATAGTGGCTTTCTTTGCTCCAATCATATGAAATGTAAACACACATTGTAACCTTTGCAAAGAAACAAATATTTTATGTTCTTATTTATTTATTTAAGGAACCTCCCTTGAGGGGGAAGTTCGCATCCTGAAATTTCGTTCGTATCCAGAAGCAAAAAATTAACCGAACGACGGTTTGTATCCAGAAAAATTTGCATGGTGGGGCGTTCGTAAGCCGAGGTTCCACTGTATACTTATTTATCCTCTTTTTCATAAAATACATATTACTTATTACCAAACCTCTTTCTACACACAGTTCAATTTAAAGGCTCCCCATTTTCATTTACCCCTGGCACCCCAAATTTACCTACTACTCTCTCTACAACATTTTTACCCACTTTAGCATTAACCCTTTCAGGGTTTCGGCCGTACTAGTACGGCTTACGCACCAGGGTCCATGACGTACTAGTACTCATAAATTCTAGTGCCTTCAAATCTAGCGAGAGAAAGCTGGTAGGCCTACATATGAAAAAATGGGTCTATGTGGTCAGTGTGCACAGCATAAAAAAAATCCTGCAGCACACACTGTGTAATGAGAAAAAAAAAACTTTGACCGTGTTTTTGGATTAAAACAGCAACTTTGCACTGTATTTTCGTATGGTATTTATTGTTGTATTTAGTTTTCCTGGTCTCATTGTATAGAATGGAAGACATGTTACAGAAATTAAGATGATTTTGACTGGTTTTACAATGAAAACCTTGAAATTGAGCTCAAAGTAGCAGAAATGTTCGATTTTTACCCAAGTTCAAAAGTAAACAAATCATGCTAAGCGTCCAATACACGTCAACTGGTGAGTCTAATATTCTTTCACAAGTGCGCCGATATTATTTATACCATTTCTATACTAATGCAGTAGTCTGCATAACAGTAAATCTTCTATTTTTTGTGAGAATAAAAATTCAAAGTGGAAAGCAAAAGAACCTAAAAGGGGCATGGGGACGTGACTAATGAACAGAGGAAATGTTATTTTAGTGTCAGGAATGTCTTGTTTATTTTGAACCCATTTAGAAATTGGCATCTTTTGAAATTTGTGTGAAATTGGCAAAATTGCTAAATTCTGACCACTGTATTGGATAGTTAAAATCGGTAAATGGGTGGTTTCTTGTACTCATACGATAGAAAAAATGGAGTTCTAATGAAATAGTTATGATTTTTGTCAACTAGTACATTGGAATTGGCCAAAAATAGGGCTCAAAGTGGGCAAAAATTGCCGATGCGTAAACATCGTCAAGACTGCTAACTTCGCAAGAGCATAATTCTGTAAGTTTTCCATCAAATTTCATACTTTTGGTATCATTATGATCGGAAAACATTCTCTATCTTTTCATGAGAAAAATAACTTTTTTTTTTTTTTTTTTTTTTTTTGAAATTTGGGAGACCCTGAGAACAAGTCTCTGAGAGGGCCTGTGGACCCTGAAAGGGTTAAGATCCCCAACCACAAGTACTCTCTCACTTGGTTCAAAACTCCATGCAATCACTCAACATTTCCCAAAATCTCTCTCCTCTACACTTCACTCTTCTCCAGGCGCATGAACACTTACTATAACCCACTTTTCATATTCAACCCTTATTTTACTCCACATAATCCTTGAATTTATACATTTATATTCTTTCTTTTCCTGCCATAACTTATCCTTCAACATTATTGCTACTCCTTCCTTAGCTCTATCAGAAACCCCTCGCTTAATCCCATTTATTTCTCCCCATTGAAACTTTCCTACCCCCTTCAGAGCCAGGACATCCAGGTTTTCATTCATAACATCTATAATCATCTCTTTCTTATCATTCGCACTACAACCACGCACATTCAAACATCCCACTAGCTCATTGCTCCCGGCATTTTACGTAGTTTACTTTTATAACACACAAGGCTTACGGAGGAAAGATTCTTATTCCACTTCCCCATGGCTATGAAAGGAATAATAATAAGAACAAGAATTATTAAGATAAAATCAAGAAAGTGTGTATACATAAATGTGTATATGCATGTGTAGTGTGGCCTAAGTATAAGTAGCAAGATGTACCTGAAATCTTGCAAGTTTATGAGACAGAACAACGACACCAGCAATCCTACCATCACGTAAAACAAATACAGGCTTCCGTTTTACACTCACTTGGCAGTATGGTAGTACCTCCCTGGGTGATAAGATAAGATAAGATTTCGTTCGGATTTTTAACCCCAGAGGATTAGCCACCCAGGGTAACCCAAGAAAGTCAGTGCGTCATCGAGGACTGTAACTTATTTCCATTGGGGTCCTTAATCTTGTCCCCCAGGATGCGACCCACACCAGTCGACTAACACCCAGGTACCTATTTGCTGCTAGGTGAACAGGACAACAGGTGTAAGGAAACGTGCCAAAATGCTTCCACCCGCCGGGAATCGAACCCGGGCCCTCCGTGTGTGAAGCGGGAGCTTTAGCCACCAGGCCACTGGGCCACCCAGTCTACCTACCTACTACCTACAAGAGCATATATCTACACAAAAAGACAGACAAATAGAAAATGGTACTTTGCCAAATTATAAAAAAAACAAGGATGATCCCTGAAGTATCAGCCTGTCTCACTGATAAGTGTTGTGAAATTACCATGAAAAACAAAAAAGTGGATAAAATATGTAATCAAAAAGCTAACATGACTAGCAAAAAGTTAAATTTTCATCAGCAAATTCTTGCAAAAATACTCATTATTGAATCTATAAAGCTACTATGACAGAATTATGGAAATTCATCAAGAACAAAACGGATAAGTGGATTGTATTTGTTTACATTTCACAAAAGCTTTCGACAAAGCACTTAGAGACTGATCTGGAAACTGCAAAACATACGCAGAATAAAAGGGAAACTACATTATGCCTTTCGTAAAGTGATGCCATAGTGTGATTTTGCATAAACGCAATTAAAACAAGTGCATCAAAATTTCATTGGACAAAATAATTTGAAAGTACACACTGTGAAGACATCTGGGGATCAATTCACAAGTGAATATCAGAAAAAATACAAAATACAGCATCAAGTTACTCTCCAAAGTCTAGGTATTACAAGCCATGAAATTTTCCTTCTCCAACCCAAGTTGAGCGTAAGATTCTGGTGTTTGGATACGAAGAGCTCCTCTTCCCCAATGCTACTTGTGCCCCCTACAGTGGCATTCTAGAAGTGTCACATCTTTTACCCTACTGCAGAACAATTACTCAAGGAGTTTGATTCCCAGTTATGAAAGAGGTAGATAAAAGAGGAGGATGAGGAAGAACCTGCTTATGTAACAGTTAACACTGCAATTCCATATTAGTGGTAATGTTGCAGATTTTTGAACGAAGAGGACCCTGACATGTCTAGAAGTACTGCTCTGAATCTGGAGCAAGCAATAATGCTCCATTTTCATCTCTACAAAACTGACAACAGAGTATTGTTGGAGGGTAAAACAGATCAGATGTATTACAAAGTATATGAACACCCCTATACAACCATCACTACTGAGACCTCTGCATCCACATCAATACAAGATTATTATTATAATAAAAGAACAAGTAATAACCCTACTAGGGTCATACAGCACTGGAGGGCAGGAAATTTTGCAGATCATGGGATATCAAGGGTGGAGAAGATAACAGAGGTAGAGTTAGAAAGTAATGTGAGGAGTGCTAAAGGAAGTACAGTGGACCCCCGGTTAACGATATTTTTTCATTCCAGAAGTATGTTCAGGTGCCAGTACTGACCGAATTTGTTCCCATAGGAATATTGCGAAGTAGATTAGTCCATTTCAGACCCCCAAACATACACGTACAAACGCACTTACATAAATACACTTACATAATTGGTCGCATTGGGAGGTGATCGTTAAGCGGGGGTCCGCTGTATTATCAAAGTTACGTCTGCCCTAAATGCCTAGGCATGATCGTGGCTTTCTTTGCTCCATTCATACTACAGTGGTACCCCAAGTTTTGTACTGCTCCCAACTCAAACAATTATTTAAGTGTATTATTGTAAGTGCTTTTTTAAGTGTATTTTTGGGGGTCTGAAACGAACTATTCTAATTTAAATTGTTCCTTATGGGAACAAATTCGTTCGGTAACAGCACTTGAACAGCCTTCTGGAATGAATCATGTATGAAACTCGGGGTCTCACTGTATATGTAAACACACATTGTAACCTAAAAGAAATATTTTTTTTATTTATTATTTTATTAACACACTGGCCGATTCCCACCAAGGCAGGGTGGCCCGAAAAAGAAAAACTTTCACCATCACTGTCTTGCCAGAAGGGTGTTTTACACTACAGTTTATAAACTGCAACATTAACACCCCTCCTTCAGAGTGCAGGCACTGTACTTCCCATCTCCAGGACTCAAGTCCGGCCTGCTGGTTTCCCTGAACCCCTTCATAAATGTTACTTTGCTCACACTCCAACAGCACGTCAAGTATTAAAAACCATTTGTCTCCATTCACTCCTATCAAACACGCTCACGCATGCCTGCTGGAAGTCCAAGCCCCTCGCACACAAAGTCTCCTTTACCCCCTCCCTCCAATCTTTCCTAGGCTGACCCCTACCCTGCCTTCTTTCCACTACAGACTGATACACTCTTGAAGTCATTCTGTTTCGCTCCATTCTCTCTACATGTCCGAACCACCTCAACAACCCTTCCTCAGCCCTCTGGACAACAGTTTTGGTAATCCCGCACCTCCTCCTAACTTCCAAACTACGAATTCTCTGCATTATATTCACACCACACATTGCCCTCAGACATGACATCTCCCTTGCCTCCAGCCTTCTCCTCGCTGCAACATTCATCACCCATGCTTCACACCCATGTAAGAACGTTGGTAAAACTATACTCTCGTACATTCCCCTCTTTGCCTCCAAGGACAAAGTTCTTTGTCTCCACAGACTCCTAAGTGCACCACTCACCCTTTTCCCCTCATCAATTCTATGATTCACCTCATCTTTCATAGACCCATCCGCTGACACGTCCACTCCCAAATATCTGAATACATTAACCTCTTCCATACTCTCTCCCTCCAATCTGATATCCAATCTTTCATCACCTAATCTTCTTGTTCTCCTCATAACCTTACTCTTTCCTGTATTCACTTTTAATTTTCTTCTTTTGCATACCCTACCAAATTCATCTACCAACCTCTGCAACTTCTCTTCAGAATCTCTCAAGAGCACAGTGTCATCAGCAAAGAGCAACTGTGACAACTCCCACTTTGTGTGTGATTCTTTATCTTTTAACTCCATGTCTCTTGCCAAGACCCTCTCATTTACTTCTCTTACAACCCCATCTGTAAATATATTAAACAACCACGGTGACATCACACATCCTTGTCTAAGGCCTACTTTTACTGGGAAATAATCTCTTTCTTTCCTACATACTCTAACTTGAGCCTCACTATCCTCGTAAAAACTCTTCACTGCTTTCAGTAACCTACACCATACACCTGCAACGTCTGCCACATTGCCCCCCTATCCACCCTGTCATATGCCTTTTCCAAATCCATAAATGCCACAAAAACCTCTTTAGCCTTATCTAAATACTGTTCACTTATGTGTTTCACTGTAAACACCTGGTCCACATACCCCCTACCTTTCCTAAAGCCTCCTTGTTCATCTGCTATCCTGTTCTCAGTCTTACTCTTAATTCTTTCAATAATAACTACCATACCATATTTTTATTTATTTTATGTAATAAATCAGTTGCTGTCAAAAAGTTACAGAGGGAGTCTGAGTCAAAGGTGGGGGCCATCAGCAAGGAGAGAAGATAAAGAGAGCATTAGAGCAGTAGTGACACTGGAGGTAAATTCTGAATGCTCAATGAAAGACAGGACAGTCCAATAGAATGTGGCAAACAAATTGGAACCTGACAATTTTCAGAGTGGAACAGGGCATCTGTCCGTGAGATACCCACGAGTAAGACAGGTGTGCCCAATGTGAAGACAGGAGAGCATAGTCTCCCAACCTCAGCATCAATGATAAGGAGGCAGCCAGAAACCTAAACTCATTTTTGATGGAATTTAATTTATGAGTCATATCGGACCAATGGTTTTGCCAATGGCAGTAAAGGTGGTTAGAGATTACAGTAAAATATTCTAAACATGGTGTGCCTCTACATGAAACTGGAAGGTCATGTACCGCTGATCACGCAACAGTCTGCCTGCTCATTACCCTGAATATCCACATGACCAGGGACCCAGCGGAAAACGATTTCTTTGTTTTTGCTAGAAATGCGGCACAACCAAAGTTGTATACAAAGAACTAGGGGATGAGGTGAATCAAATTTTTAATAACTTGCAAAACACTAAAGAGTCAGACTACTACACAAACTGAGGTAGGCACAGATGCAATACGAATAATTGCAATAAGAATGGCAAACAGGTTCAGCTATAAAATGCTAGCCGAGTCTAATAAATGCCCTCTCACAACACGCTCCGTGAACACTTGCTGCAAATCCAACACTGTCAGAGGATTTGGAACCATCAGTGTACACTGATGGTTGCAATGTTTTGCAATGGCTTGAGAATGAGATTGGAAGTGGTCGATAAAAAGGGAGCAAGAAGCAACATTAAGTATTTGATCTTTTAAGCATGACAGTGATAAAGGAAAACTGTTGGAACTTCCCAGGGGGAAGAGAAAAGTTAGATGCTAGATGAACATAAAGGGGATAACCAAAGAGAAGTCAAGAGTAAGTGAAGACAAAAAGAAAAGGGACAGAGTAAACCAGGGCGATGAACTAATAATGGACCTCTACTAACATCATTTACTATCCTCTATGTAAAAAGATCGTGAAGGTCATGAGAGTGGACAAAATATCAGAGGCATTGGGCATCATGGCAATCATTCAAGGATGGAACATTCACCTCTGCATACAGGCTCTCGACAAGAAAGGAGCAAAAAGCACCTAGACATAAACGTAATCTCTGATGATGGATGTGATCAAGTTTAGAAAGAGTTGTGGGAGAGACTGCGGAATATATCCGATTGCCATAGTCTAATTTCAACAAAATTAGGGCTGCATGCAGTCGAAGAAGAGTTCGACGATCCGTCTCCCTTGAAAGACGAGTGAGGGTTTCAAGGAGGTTCAGTTGACTATAGGAAATTGCTTTCTGGGAGGTAATGTGAGGTTTCCATGACAGCCAGCAATCAACTAGAAGGCCGAGAAATATGACTATCACTTACAGAGATAAAGGTGTCATACAGGCACAATGAAGTATCAGAGAAAACAATGTCTGGTGAAAGTAATTTGGTGCATTTTAGCACCTGAAAATTTAAACCCATGCATAGTGGCCCAATGGGAAACATGGCTGATGGCATTCTGGAGTAAGGCTGTCACTAGGTGACAGTCAGCACCTGCATAGGCTATAGTGAAATTGACAAAGTGATGACCAAATACTAGATGGGAGAACAGAAGTCAGATCATGTATAGCTAGCAGAAAAAAAGTGGTGTTAAGTACACATCCCTGAGGGACACCAGCTTGGACAAAGGCCAGGGAAAGCAAATTATTAATCCAAACATGGAAATCTCTCAGATATGAAGCTTTCAAGGAAAAGCTGCAGATTGCCTTGGAGGCCTAAGGAATGAATTTGGGCCAAGATGTTATATCTCCAAATAGTGTTATATGCCTGTTCAATATAAAAAAGGACTGCTATAACCAAATGGTTACTAGCAATGGCATTACAAACAGGGTTATCTATTTACTAGATGTTCCATCAACCTGCAAACTGTACTCGCAAGAGCAATGTGAAGATAGTGCGAGGCATCATGGCCTGAAGTACCTGGTTTACAAAAAGGCAGAACAGCAGCAGTTTTCCACAGCTTGGGAAGAGCCCCTTGTGACCAAATTAGACTGATGAATGTAAATTTTGAAGCATACGAATATGAGTGCCATCAGGCCCAGCTGCCAATGATCAGCAAGTGGAAAATGCTGACCCCAGTTGTAGAAGTGTAATAGGAACATTATAAGATTCGACTCTGCTAGAAGTAAAGTCTAAAGGCAGTAACTTTGATAGTCTTGGAGGAAAGAAACGAGAGGCATAGATGTAGCCCCTGAGAGATACAGACGAGGTGTTTTCCAATCTCTGTGCCAACTTTAAGAGGTCTCTCAATGCTGACACCGGCAACCCCAAGAATGGGAGCCAGGTCTGGAGAGTACTTGCCACTCAGTTTCCGTACCTTTTTCCAAACTGTACTCAGAGGAAGCTGAAGTAATGGCAGAAACAGTTCCACCAACAAGTGCATTTAGCTTCCCAGATGACACGATGGGCAACCACTCTCAAGTGCTGAGAATCAAGAAGTTGCTCTGTAGTCCTACTGTAATGATATCAGCCACAGAGTACTTTGGAAAGTAGTGTAAGGGGAACGAGTGTCATGCTAGTCTTTTCTGAGAAGAGAGAGAGGTAGCCGAAGCAGTGCCATTTGTTAATGGTCATGGTCATTTAGGTGTGGGGCCAGAGGTGGTCTGACCAGAGATGTGCAGACTATCTGAAAATTGTTGCACAGTAGAGGGAGAAGCCAGAAGCATAGTCAAAGACATGCAGAGGTCGGATGTATCAAAGGAGTCAGGCATAACCCCAGTACCAGGGGCGGGCAACAAAGTGTTACCTGTAGAAGATACAGGGGTGTTAAAAAGGTCCCCCCCCCAAAAAAAAAGAGGGGAGGGGAAACACGAAGGGGTAGCTCCAAAGAGGAACGAAAGAGCCGCAAATCCCCCCAGCACCGAAAAGGACCCCGGCATGGCCACTAGTGCAGAAGCAGTATGGAACTCGTGCCATACCCTACCTTTTGTGCCAGTAAACTGGCAATCCAGGATAGCAACCTCACATCCACCGAGCCTCTCGGTGGACAAAAGAGGGCAGCCGGAAACCCACACTACAAGGCATACCTCCTCCCAGAATCCAACAGGTAGCCTCTGGAGATACATCAGTCATCTGAAAGACATCACAAGCCACCCTCTGAAGAACCAGAGGGGGATTAGAATACCCCCTGATCCAAATTTCACAGGAAACTACAATAAAACCAAGGACCTCAATGAAATGGGAGGCAGAAGACTGAAGGGCCCAATTCCTCAGACCAAAAGCCTCTTCACTATACCAAGGAGCTCCCTTTGAAGAGGCATCAACACAAGAACCACAGCCATACACCTTAACCAGTAGGATCACCATATCAACTGTTTATGTACACTTCCATGCCAGCAAATACCAACAACCAGAATGCAAGGCAACATAACCTGTGCTAATTTGTACCTCAATATTAAAAAAAAAAAAATGGGTGGGCAGGGGGGGGGGGTCAGTAGGGCAAATTATTACCAAGTGCTAAACCTGTAAGTCTCTCTGTGGTTAAGATATTTCTTGTCTGAAGGAAAAATGCAAACCATGATATAGGGTAAAATCTCCTCATGTGGGTAATATCACCAGCAGGGTGCCTCAATAATGTTTTTAATTTATATACACAATTTCTCATAAAAAAATTACATGATTATGTTTGATGATGCAAAGATCTATGTAAAAATAAAGAACAATTCCTGTTTAACCCTGCAGAAAAATTTAAACAGATTGCAGAAGTTGAGTGATAGATGAAAGTTACCTAATATGGATAAATGTCATATAAAAGAAGTAGGATGAAGTGTAAAAAATTCACACAGAGTATAGATTACATAAGAAAATATTAAAGGCACCAGACAGAGTGACTTAGAAGTGAGAACTGACGACATAAGAACATAAGAAAGAAGGAACGCTGCAACAGGCCTACTGGCCTATGAGAGGCAGGTCCAATTCTTGCACCCGTTTAAGCTAATGCCTTGACCTAGGGAGGAGCACGGCATCTGACCTAGTAGCACAAGCTAGTCAGGTCCAACTCGCATCCACCCACACCCACTTGTGTATTTATCCAACCTATTTTTAAAACTACACAATGTTTTAACTTCTATCATGGTACTCAGGAGTTTGTTCCACTCATCTACAACTATTACCAAACCAGTGCTTTCCTATATCCTTCCTGAATCTGAATTTTTCCAATTTAAAGCCATTGCTGTGAGTCCTGTCTATGTTTGATATTTTTAGCATGCTATTTACATCCCCTTTATTAATTCCTGTTTTCCATTTATACACCTCAATCATATCCCCCCTAATTCTATGCCTTTCTCGAGTCCAGATTCAGGGCCCTCAGTCTATCCTCATAGGGAAGATTTCTGATACATGGGATCAACTTTGTCATCCTCCTTCGTACGTTTTCCAGTGTGTTTATATCCATTCTGTAATATGGTGACCAAACTGCACAGCATAATCTAAACGAGGCCTAACCAAAGATATATAGAGTTGTAGAACAATTATTTATACTTCTTGCTATGAAGCCAATGATTGTTAGCTTTACTGCGAACACTAATGCACTGTTGTCTTGGTTTTACATTACTGCTAACCACAACTCCTAAATCCTTTTTGCAATCCATAATATTAAGATCTACTTTATTTAGTTTATATGTGGCATGGTTATTTTCCTGTCCAACATTTAGAACTTTGCATTTGTCTATATTAAACTGCATCTGCCATTTCTCCAGCCACTGCATCAGTCTATTCAAATCATCTTGGAGTGCTCTAATGTCCTCATTAGAATGAATTGGACGGCCTATTTTAGTGTCATCAGCAAATTTGCTTATGTCGCTATTTATTCCCTCATCTATGTCATTTATGTACATAGTGAACAACAAGGGGCCCAACACTGACCCCTGTGGAACACCACTTGTGACGTGCCCCCATTCTGATTTCTCTCCATTTATGCAGACTCCCTGCTGCCTATTTGTCAACAACACCTTTTTTTTTTTTATCACACTGGCCGATTCCCACCAAGGCAGGGTGGCCCAAAAAAGAAAAACTTTCACCATCATTCACTCCATCACTGTCTTGCCAGAAGGGTGCTTTACACTACAGTTTTTAAACTGCAACATTAACACCCCTACCCAGGAAAAAATTTCTCCTATTCTGTGTACATTAAGTTTCCTCAATAGCCTCTGATGTGGAACTCTTTTGAAAGCCTTACTGAAGTTCATATACACAATATCATATTCAATACCATGATCAACCTCCTCATATACCTTAGTGAAGAAAGTTAGTAAATTCGTAAGACAGGAACGCCCCTTTGTAAAACCGTGCTGAGATTCATTAATCAGTTTATGCCTTTCAAGATGGCTACAAATTGCTTCGGCATTTGATCGATTCCATAAATTTTCCCACTATGGAGGTAGGGCTTATTGGTCTATAGTTTGAAGCTAAGGACCTGTATTGCATTTGCCATTTTCTACTTATCAGGCACTATGCCAGTTTGTAGTGATACGTTGAAAAGACTAGCCAAAGGTTATGTTAAGTTCCTCTTTACATTCCTTTAATACTCTTGCCAACAGTTCATCAGGGCCTGGGGATTTGTTAGGTTTTAATTTCTCTATTTGTCTGAGAACCATACCACTAGTAACCGCAATTGTGCATAGTTTATTATTGTCCTGTTCTACATAATCGATTATTTTTGGAATTTCGCTAGCATTTTCCTGGGTAAAAACTGAGGAAGTACTGAAAATTTCACACATCCTTATTATGGTCAGTGATCTTACCCGAGTTACTCTTAAGTGAGCCTATCTTGTCCTTAATCTTAATTCTGAATACCTGAAAGAACCCTTTTGGGTTAGTCTTCAAATCCCTTGTGACCTTAGCCTCAATCCCTTTTTGCTTTTCTTATTCCTTTTTTTATTTCTCTTTAATTAGATATACTGATTTCTTAACTGCCCATCCCCTCTTTTGATGCACTTACATATGCCTCTCTCTTGACCAATGAGATGTTTTAATCTATTGTTCATCCATTTGGGATTATTTCTGCTAGATCTAATTTCCCTACTCTGAACAAAAGTTGTCTGGGCAGCTATAACTATGCTCTGAAAATGTCATATTGGCATCCAAGACCACCTACCTGACCCACAGTCAGGTCATCCCAATTTAACCCACCCAGGTAATTTTTCAGTCCCATGAAGTCTGCCAAGCAAAAGTCTGGGACAGATTTGCTTGCAGTTATCTGGGTAATTCCATGACATATTGAAACTAAGTAATTTGTGACTGCTAACCCAAGTTCATCATTAACCTCAAGATTCTTAATGAGTGATTCTTTGTTGGCAAGAACCAAGTCAAGTAGATTGTTTCCTCCAGTTGGTTTTGCCACAAACTGTTTTAAAATGCAATCCTGAACTCTATCAAGAAAGTCACTAGACTCAAGACTTCCTGTCACACAAAGTATCACTAGATTACAAATGAAGCAGTGAGAAACTATGACATTGAAAATTTTGAAAATACTGTTCACAACCTATGCTCAAGCCAACTCTTTCATTAGCTCTTTTAAACCTTTCTTTCATCTGCCATATAATTAGCCCTTCTTACTGGTATCTTTTAACATATTAATAGCAGTTCATTTTTTCCCATTCCATACCTTTTATATCATTCCACCAATCATCCCCCTTTCCTCCACATCGACCCTCCTAAAATGACAAACCTCTGCTTCACACTCTGGCACTTCATTCTTAAATCTACATTATACTTTCAATATCCACCTTATTACTTTCCTCTAACATTTGCTGCTAAAGATGTTCACTAACCAATTCCTACTTTGACTCACTTTCACTTTTTAATCCGCTGTCACCATTCTCCACGTTTTTACTCTTATTCTACCTGCCACTAAATAATCACCAAACACTTATTATATGGCACTTCACTTCCCACCATTGTTCGAAATCACAGAATTACTGAAACATTTTTACATCATCATCTTTTCACATCAGTTCATTGAACATCAACACTGCTTCTTAGGCTTTCATTTTTTTCATACACATGATTTAATTCCTTTTATCACTCAATCAACCTCAAACAATTTTTTTTTCACTCACTGCTAGGACAAACATCTCAGTCACAACATTACCAGTTCTCTCTTAACATTTGTACCATCTCTATGCAGATTAAACCAATTAACTTCTTAATTATGAAGCTTACTGTTTAATAATCTAATGGAATAATAAGGGTAAAAAGCCCCCTTGTTCCTGGTTCATATTTTAATTGTCTCTATGAAACATCCGACTCCAGACAGGAGGCAGATCTACTATGAAACTAATGAACTTAAGTTTCAGGGCCACTAATGAGAAGGGGTTGTGAAGGGGCCCCCATAACAGTTCAAGCTTCAGGGCCCCAAAAATGTAGGTCTGCCACTGACTATGGGGAAAATTATTCAAACTTCCCAGTGAAACAGAAAAAAAAATTATAGAAATAAGAATTCTTAAGACAGATTTTTTGTTCTGTACACTAACTGCAAACTCATTCATTGTAATATCTACATACATCTTTAAAAAAAAATTAATTACAGTATTACTTAGTCTTCTTACTTCATGTTTTAAGATCAAACCATCTGAATAACCTCTGCTTCATATATTGTATTTGTCATTTGTAAATGCACACCTACCATAACATTACATATTGGAGATTATTTTATTTATCCTTATTAGTGTTCTGCTAGAAACCCTGGCTTGCATTTCCAGTTTTTGAAGCAGTTTTGTGGTAAATGTACTGTCAAAGGCCTTCTCTGTTAATGGTCCTGGGAAACATCACCCCCATGAATCAGTCTCAGATCAGATCTAAATTAGAAAGGAAACACTACAGAAATAAAATTTATAAAACATACGAAAGAAAGATGTGTATATGCCAATTGTAAATAAAAGGATGGATGATTTACCTGCCATCCTTTGTGTTCATGAGAAGGAGAGAAAGAAAAGACCACCAATCATGTTTAAAAGGTTTCCTTTTCATTCATATGGTGGATTATTATTATAATCAAAAAGAAGCGCTAAGCCACAAGGGCTATACAGCGCTGCAGGGTAGGGAAGGAAGCAAGGGAATTGGATGGCAGAAGGGAGGGGGGATGATCAGCAGGTTACAGAAAACAGCGGGGCAGGGGATAGTACGGGGGTAGAGGGTAGCAAGAGATACAAGTAGAAAGGGCTGAACGTATCAAAATTTGTGGAGTAAGTCAGTCGTTGTCAAAAAGTCAATGAGAGAGTCCGGATGAAAGGTGGGTCCATCAGCGAGAAGGGAAGGTAAAGAGAGAGCAGCGGGGCGAAGACGACGACAGAGGTAAATTCTGCGTGCTCGTTGATAAAGTGGGCAGTCCAACAGAATGTGGCTGACTGATAATGGAGCTTGGCAATTCTCACAGAGAGGAGCAAGACGCCTCTCCATGAGATATCCATGAGTAAGACGAGTATGGCCAATGCGAAGACGGGAGAGAGTAGTCTCCCAACCTCGACACTGGTGATAAGAAGACGGCCAGTAACCTATACTCGGTTTAATAGACTGAAGTTTGTTGCCGAGCATAGTAGACCAACGTTGTTGCCAACGGGTGTGAAGGTGGGAAGATATTACAGCAAAATAGTCCGTACATGGAATACCTCTATAAGAAACTGGTAGGTCATGTACTGCTGACCGCGCAGCAGTGTCTGCCTGTTCATTGCCCTGTACGTCAACATGACCAGGGACCCAACAAAAAACAATATCTTTATGCTTAGTAAAGATGCGGCGTAGCCAAAGTTGGATACGGAGGACTAAGGGGTGAGGTGTATCAAATTTTTGTATAGCCTGTAAAGCACTAAGGGAGTCTGAGACAACCACAAATGATGACACAGGCATAGATGCAATACGGATAAGTGCTGTAAGGATGGCATATAATTCAGCAGTAAAAATACTAGCTGAAGATAGTAAATGCCCTTGTACGACGCTGTCCGGAAACACTGCTGCGAATCCTACGCCGTCAGAAGACTTAGAGCCATCTGTGTACACAGCAATGGCATGAGAATGAGAGTGAAAGTGGTCAAGAAAAAGAGAGCGGGAAGCGACCGTAGACAGTTGGGCTTTCGAGCAAGGGAGGGAGAAAGAACAGACTCGAACAGCTGGAACTTCCCAGGGGGGTAGGGAAAAGTGTGATGCTACATGTACATAGAAAGGTGGTAGTTGAAGAGAAGACAAGAGCGAATGAAGGCGAAGAGAGAAGGGACGGAGTAAGCAGGGGCGGCGAACAAATAAAGAATGTCTACTAATATCAGTGACCATTCTATAAATGGAAGGATTGCGGAGATCATGAGAGCGTACATAGTAGCGCAGGCAATGGGCATCACGGCGATCGGATAAGGATGGAACGTTCGCTTCTGCATAGAGGCTTTCGACAGGGGAAGAGCGAAAAGCACCAAGGCATAAACGTAATCCTTGGTGATGAATGGGGTTAAGGCTAGAGAGAGTAGCAGGAGATGCCGCTGAATAGATCTGGTCACCATAATCAAGTTTCGATAAAATAAGGGTGGAATGTAGGTGAAGGAGGGTTCGACGATCAGCTCCCCACGAAAGATGAGCAAGGGTTTTAAGAAGGTTCAGCCGGCTGTGACAAGTTGCCTTCAGAGAGGTAATGTGAGGTTTCCAGGATAACCTACGATCAAAGAGGAGGCCCAGAAACTTGACTGTATCACGTTCAGGGATACGTGAGCCATAGAGGTACAAAGGATGATCAGAGATGACAGAGCGTCTAGTGAAAGTGATTTGGTGGGTTTTAGTGCTGGAAAATTTAAACCCATGTGTGGTGGCCCAATTGGAAACACGGTCGACTGCATGCTGGAGAGAAACTGTAAGGAGGTGACAGTCAGCGCCTGCACAGGCAATAGCGAAGTCATCAACATAGAGTGATGACCAAATATTTGATGGAAGACTAGAGGCCAAATCATTAATAGCAAGGAGAAAAAGTGTTGTGCTCAGAACACATCCCTGGGGGACACCTTCAGCTTGGATAAAGTCCGGGGAGAGCACATTATTAACCCGAACACGGAAATGCCTGTCAGTTAAAAAGTTCTTAAGGAAGGATGGTAGATTGCCTCGAAGGCCTAAGGAGTGGGCTTGGGCTAAAATATTATACCTCCAAGTTGTGTCATATGCCTTCTCAAGATCAAAAAATATGGCAATAACTGAGTGGTTATTCGCAAAGGCATTACGAACATACGTATCCAAGCGCAGTAAGGGGTCTATGGTAGAACGTCCCTTACGAAAGCCATATTGACGAGTGGAGAGACTGTTGTGTGTCTCTAAATACCACACTAAACGTCTATTTACTAGACGTTCCATTACTTTGCAAACTGCACTGGTAAGAGCAATGGGACGATAGTGGGAGGTTTCATGTCCCGTAGTGCCTGGTTTGCGGAAAGGGAGAACAATGGCGGATTTCCACAGCTGTGGAAGAACTCCTTGTGACCAAATAAGATTGTAAAGGCGTAATAGGACTGCAAGGGCTGACTGATGTAAATGTTGTAGCATACGAATATGAATGTCGTCGGGCCCAGCTGCCGATGATCGACAAGCTGAGAGTGTTGCCTCCAGTTCTTGAAGTGTAAAAGGCACATTATACTGTTCTTCTCTGAGAGAAGAAAAGTCCAAGGGTGCTAACTCTCTGGCAGACTTTGAGGAAAGAAATGAGGGGCATAGATGGAGTCCCTGAGAAATACGGACCAGATGATTGCCAATTTCATTGGCAACATCTAGTGGGTTTGCTATATCAACACCGGCAACCCGCAGAACAGGAGCCGGGTCAGGAGAATATTTACCACTCAGTTTTCGTACTTTTTTCCAGACTGCACTCATAGAGGAAGCAGAGGTGATGGTGGAGACATAATCTCGCCAGCAAGTGCGTTTAGCGTCACGGATGACACGGCGAGCGATCGCACGCTTCTGTTTAAAATCAAGGAGTCGCTCTGTGGTTCTATTGTACCGGTACCTGCCCCATGCAGCGCGTTTCAAACGTACTGCACGAGCACAAGCAGGAGACCACCAAGGCACGCATTTCTGAGAATGCCTGCTCGAAGTTTGGGGTATAGAATGAGAAGCTGCGGTGAAAACGGAGGATGAGAAGAGGTGTAAAAGCTCATCGATGGAGGACGAAGAAGGAACCTCTTTAAAAACAGTCAGGTGTGAGTAAAGGTTCCAATTTGCCCGATTAAATTGCCAGCGTGGGGTGCGAAGAGGTGGCGAATATGAAGGGGAAGTAAGAATGATTGGGAAATGATCACTGTCATGTAAGTCCGGGAGAACAGACCAAGTAAAGTCTAATGCGGCGGAGGAAGAGCAAACTGAGAGATCGATGCAAGAGAGAGTATGAGTCCGAGGATCAAAATGGGTGTGAGTACCTGTATTTAAAACATGGAGGGGGTGGGTGGCAAGAAAAGCCTCTAACTGAATTCCACGGGAATCACAGTGAGACCCTCCCCAGAGGAAATGGTGGGCATTAAAATCACCAAGTAACAGAATTGGTGGCGGTAATGACGAAACAAGGAAGGCAAAATCCGGAATAGATAATGCCCGAGAAGGAGAGAGATATAAAGAACAGAGCGTATACCACCTATGTAAGTGGATACGGGCTGCTGTGTAATGCAGCGAAGTATGAACAAATAGCTGATGGTACGGAATATCAGTGCGGAGAAGAAGGGCACTTTCATTAAAGGTCCCATCAGGAAAAGGATCTGAAGAATACAATAAATTATAGCCTGAGATGTGAGAAATAACAGCAGAGTGTAATTTTGGTTCCTGTAAGCAAACACCAACAGGGGCAAACTGGGAGAGTAACATCTGAAGCTCACCCCGATTACCCCTGAGGCCACGTATATTCCACTGTAAAAAGGCCATGAATGGCAATGATAAAGATACTTGAAATCCGCAGGTAAGGGTTCCTACGGACTAGGAGGGTTAGAAAAGTCCACATGCGGAGGCAGTGGAAAATGTTCAAGCAGCGAAGGAACGGTGCGCTGTGAAGAAAGGAGTTGCGCAGATGGAGCAGAGGAGAGAGAAAGAGCGGAAGGTGGATCAGTGTCCATTGATGGTTTGGTCTCTGCAATATATTCAGAGATTGCTTCAAGTGTTTCAGAATTCAGAGATGTTGTATGGGAGACAATATTGGGAATGGTAGGGGGAGGATGAGTAAAGATTGGAACTGTATTGGACTGTACCAAGGTAGGGGGGGGCGAAAGGGTGGAGGGAACTGGAGAAGCGTGGCAGGGGACAGAAGAGACAGGAACCTGGGAGGTAGCAGAAGAGGAAGAAACTTGGGAGGGAACAGGGGAGGAAGGTACATTACGAGGAGGAGGGTGAACCTCTGCACTTGTAACTGAGCCAGTGAGAGGGGAAGAACTAGGGACAGAGACAGGGAGGGTAAAATGAGGAGGTGGAAGATGGGTAGGAGGTGTTACCGGACCTTTTTTTGACTTTTGAGAAGTAGAGGGACGATTGGGAAGAGGTGTCGTACGAGGTCTCGTCGATACTGAGGCTTGTAAGAGAGAACTCGAAGAAGCGAGATTAGACTGAGGCGTTGAAGTAGGGACGTCTGAGCCGAGGACAGCAAAAGGATTAGATACAGGAGTGATTATGGGAGAGGTAACCACAGAGGTGGGTGTAGAAGATGGGATACCAGAAGTGGGGGGACGTTTTGAAACACGGGAATAAGAAACACGTGGGAGTCTCCCTTGGAGGCGGAGATGAGAAACTGCCATGGCATAAGGGAGACCTTCTGTCTCTTTGAGGTAACGGATTTCCCGCTCGTTTAAATAGACCTGACAACGGCGAGAGTACGAAGGGTGAGCCTCATGACAGTTAAGGCAAGAGGGAGATCGATTGCAAGACGTATTAGAATGGTCATCGGCACCACAGACTGGGCATTCGGCGATAGATCTGCAATATTTCGCTGGATGGCCAAATCGCCAGCAATTTCTACACTGTTGTGGTGTAGGGATCACCTTTCGAACTTGTAACCGATGTCCTGCTATATAAACTGAGGATGGGAGTTCTCGGCTGTCAAAAGTTAAACGAGCCACATTGCTAGGGTATCGTCTCCGCCCACGGGCAGGAAGAACGTAAGTGTCTACCTTGAGGATTGGGAGATCTTGGAGTTCCAGCTGTTCTAGAATGTCGGTGCCACATGTCTGGAAATTTTGTTGAACTATGGTATGGGGCAGAATAACGGTACCACTACAAGAATTGAGGGAATGATGTTTTTCAAGGGTGACAGGAACAGTATCTATATGGGAAAGACGAGAGAGCTCACGAGCCTGGGTAGCATTCTGTACGGTAATGATGCGCGTACCGCTCTTAAGAGCATGAAAAGAAATATCTTTACCAACATGGCGTAGGAGTGCCTTGCCAATACTATGGTCAGAAAGATAGGCAGTAGAGGAAGTTGGTCGTAAAGTGAAGAATTTAGTCCACTGTTCAGTCTGAAACTGAGCGTGGAAAGGTAGTGAAGGACGTGTCGATCTTTTCTGAGAAGAACGAGAAGGTGAAGGTGGAGAAGTATCATCAGCAGGTAATTGTCGTTGACGTTTAGGCGTGGGACCAGAGTTGGTCCGACGTGGAACGGGTCGGCGATTTGAAAATTGCCGCACCGTAGAGGGAGAGGCCGGAAGCATAGTCAGAGGAGAGCGAAGGTCTGGTAAATCGAAGGAGTCAGTCGAGGCCTCAGTACCTGAAGCAGGTGAGGAAACAGCACCGGCAATAGGTACAGAGGCATGAGGAATGTCTGAAGAGTGGTCCAAAGACGAGGCGGGGTCAGAACGGGGTGCGGTATCAAGAAGGGGCCCGGGGGGTACATGGTTCATGGACTAGGGCTGCCATGGTTAGGTTACTTCTTTCTTTTTGTTTTTAAGAAAAAAAAAGAAAGAAGAAAAGAAAATAAAAATAAAAAAAAGAAAAAAAAAGGGGGGACCGGGGAGGGATAGTTCCTAGGAGGAATGAAAGGGCCAGAAATCTCCCTCCGCGCCCAAGAGGACTCGACACCGCTAGTAGCGCAGATGCAGCATGGAACCCGTGCCATACCCTACCCTTCATGCCAGTAAACCAGCAATCTGGGATAGCAACCTCACATCTGCCGAGCTACCTCGGTGGACAAAAGAGAGGGCGGCCGGATATCCGCCACAAAGCATACCTCCTTCAGCCACCACCCCCGGAATCCGAAAGGTGGCTTCCAGAGATACACCCGTCGCCCAAAAGACACCCAAAGCTACTCCGGGATACCGGAGAGGGATCGGGACATCCCTAGGCAATCCAGATTCCACGGCAAACTACGCCACCGCCAAGAAACCTCAACGGAATGGGATCGACCCCGGTGTCCTTTCCTCTACCTAGGAACTAGCGTGCCTGTGGGAGAAATCCCAAAGGACAAAAAGAGGAAGGGCAAAAGGGAGGAGTGGGGAGGAGGAGGAGGAAAGGAAAAAGGGGAGGATGGGGAGGATGGGATAGGGGAGGGGAGATTGGGGGGTAATTAGGTTCGGTCTGAGGAAGAAGACCGATAGGTCTAATTCCTCAGACCAAGAGCCTCTTCACCACGCCAAGGAGCCCCCCTTGAAGAGGATTCTGGACCTGTCGGCCAACCCGCACTGTCCGCATCCCCGTGCAGGCGCCGTGAGCCAGTCTGGCTTTGTTGATGCTTGACTGAACATTAACCTGTGCTCTCATTCAAACATTTCACTATTAATTCATTGTGTTTAGTGCTTGTGTGACTGAAATAAGCTACCATGGGCCCAAAGAAACTTGCTAGTGGTACCCCTGTGGTAAAGAAAGTGAGAAACGTCAGATATATGAAGGAAATAATACAGAAGTATGAGAATGGTGTGTGACTTGTTGAGCTTGTCAGGATGTATGGGAAAAACAAGTTGACCATCGCTTCTACCCTGGCAAAGAAAGAACAAATCAAGGAAGCTGATGTTGCGAAAGGTGTTGATATGCTAACCAAAAAAAGACCACAGACAATCAATCAGGTTGAGAAGTTGTTGCTGGTGTGGATCAAGGATAAAGAGATGGCAGGTGATAGTGTTTCAGAGATGATTATTTGTGAAAAGGCAAGGAAATTGCATGCCGATTCAAAGATTAAGGAGATTTGCACCAAGCGGAATGATGTCCAAATGTTTGTGGAGAAGTACCACCCTGAGCAAGCTGAAACAAGCCATCTTTGCAACAAGTTCAGTGACAGAACCATGTCCCATTTTAGGGAAATCTTAAAGAGGCACTAGAAACAGAGGACTGTGGACAGTTATTTTGTGAGACAGGGGTCCAGCGAGTCTCAAGCTGGTCCTAGTGGCATTAAAAGACACAGAAGGGAAGTAACCCCAGAGAGGGCTTTGATACCTAAAGTCCTTATGGAGGGGATTTCTCTTCCAAACACTAACCCCAACTCCCTCTCTCCTTCTCCCTATCTTCCAGATGCCATCACCAATCTTCAATGAAGTAAAAATGTTATTTTATATATTTGTTTAAATTTATAAATAATTGTACACTATATTTGTTGTATATGTAAAACTATAATGTAATACTATCTATAAAATGTATTTTTTTGTGAATATTTTTGGGTTTCTGGAATGGATTAACTGCATTTCCATTATTTCTTGTGGGAAATATTGCTTTGCCTTTCAAACTTTTCAACTTTAGAACTAGCTCCTGGAATGGATTAAGTTCGAAATTTGAGGTTCCACTGTACAATTTAATTCATGTATTTTATAGTTTGCATCCAGTGCCATTTACCCTACAGTGCATTTTAATGTTTAATTACCATTTGTGCTCTTTAATCCTGTCCATAATATTCACAGGAATCTTTTATATCTATCAAACGACTTGGTAAACTGCAACATCCCCATCTATCCTTCAGTACAGGCACTACAATGTATTTCCTATCTCCAGAACTGAAGTCCAATTAACAAACAAAAAAACTGTTACAAGTGTGGATGTTACAGCAACACTGCCTGTGATTATACCTAGGTATTGCTACAAAACCTGAGCTATGTTCATGGTATGTGATCTTCAACACAGCAGGAGCTTTCAACCAAACAGCTATTAAGTAGATGTCACAACTGGCCGAATTTCCCTCTCAGCAGCCAGATATAAAGGCAGACCCATCTATATATTAGCTATCCTATGAGATGGGGGAGGTTAGATATTTTCCTAGCTCAACTGAACATGTCACTATTTTCACGCCCTGCCTCGGTGGGTAATGGCCAGAGTATTAAAAAAAAATCTGAATATCTAATCCAAAAAATAAATCTGAACACATTTCTCAACAACTGTCATTAAAAAAATCTACATTTCCTGATCAATTTGTATCAAAGAAACAAGAATCTACCTCACCTACAAAAGACAATCATACATTTGAAAAATGCATTCAATAAAGTAGCAAAAGTTGGAGGCCGAGTTATATGTAGTCAAGAGTGGTAGTGTGGCCGACACTAAACACAACGTTACACAAATAATCCGCACATAGAAGAAAGAAACATATGACGACGTTCTGATCTGACTTGGTCCAGTCATGGTACTGAACTTTTTTATTCTTTTAAACAGAACATTACTGGCCCCCTTCCACCTTACCCACTTACCTACCTACCTTCATTATCAGTAGTCTCAATGTGGACTTTAAGATCTTTTGTTAGAGAATTCTTCACTATAACTCGTATCTATGTTCTAGAATGATTTTCATTTGCTTCTAACTAAACACAAACTTTTCCTGCTATGATGACATCTTGCAATGATGAAATCAGCGTGGTGAGCATAATGAACTCATGATTTTACTATACAAGATGTAATTTGCCTCTGGCAAAACATGTCCCACTGCACTTTAAGTCTGCAAAAATTAATTGTTAATCAATGTAATAAGCAGCTGCCAATATAGGTGCAGATCTTCATGATAAATATTAAGAGTAAAATACAGTCAACACTCCCCCACCTGTCAGTCTAAAAAATTAATTTTGTAAAATATTGTTTAAGAACATTGACTGCTGTCACCTCTTACACATTGTGGGACCACATGTGACCTGTGCATGCATGCACCCCTTTCCCCCCTAACCACCCCAGGGCTCAACACTGCTACCTATTCATATCTTAGAATAATTTTTTTATTAACAGCCATTTCCCGCAAAGGCAGGTGACCAAAAAAAGAAGACACATTTTCATCATCACTCACTCCATCACTGTCTTGCCAAAGGTATACCTACACTACAGTTCAAAAACTGCAACATATCTCCACCCCTCCTTCAGAGTGCTGTACTTCCCACCTCCAGGACTCAAGTCTGGCTAATTGGTTTCCCTGAATCCCTCTATAAATGTTACTTTACTCACACTCCAACAGCACGTCAGGTCATAAAAAATGTCTCCACTTGCTCCTTATGTACTCACGCACACTTGCTGAAATTCTAAGCCCCCCACACACAAAACCTTTACCCACTCCCTCCATCCTTTCCTAGGATGACCCCTAGCCTGCCTTCCTCCCACTACAAATTTATATGCCTTCCAAGTCATTCTATTGTGCTCCATCCTCTCTGTCTGAACCACCCCAACAACCCCTCCTCAGCCCTCTGGATAATACTTTTAGAAACCCCACACCTAACCTTCAAGCTACAGATTCTCTGCATTACATTCAAACCACACATTGCCCTCAGATCTGACGTATCCACTGCCTCCAGCCTTCTCTTTGTTGCAATGTTCACCACCCACGCCTCACACCCATAGAAGTGTGTTGGTACCACTATACTTTCATACATTCCCCTCTTTGGTTTCAGACTTCTCAGTGCACTACTCACCTTTTTTCCCTCATCAGTTCTATAGTTCACCTCATTTTTCAGACACGCATCTGCTGACTAGCCCACTCCCAATTATTATTATAATCAAAAAGAAGCGCTAAGCCACAAGGACTATACAGCGCTGCAGGGCAGGAAGGAAGCGAGGGCATCAGGTGGCAAGAGGGAGATGGATGAGTAATAGGTTACGGATAACAGCGGGGCAGTGGATGGTGAAAGGGTAAAGGGCAGCAAGAGACTGAATTAGAAAGGGCTGAGGGGAGTGCGAAAAGTATCATCAGAGTTTGTGGAGTAAATCAGTCGTTGTCAAGAAGTCAATGAGAGAGTCAGGATTAAAGGAGGGTCCATCAGCAAGAAGGGAAGGTAAAGAGAGAGTAGTAGAACGAAGACGACGTTGGAGGTAAATTCTGCGTGCTCGTTGATAGAGAGGGCAGTCTAACAGAATGTGGCTAATCGATACTGGAACTTGACACTGCTCACAGAGAGGAACAGGGTGCCTCTCCATGAGATACCCATGAGTAAGACGAATGTGACCAATGCGAAGGCGGGAGAGAGTGGTCTCCCAACCTCGGCACTGATGACAAGAAGACGGCCAGTAACCTATGCTCGGTTTAATAGAATGAAGTTTGTTACCGAGCAGAGTTGACCAACGTTGTTGCCAACGGGTGCGAAGGTGGGTAGCTATTGCAGCAAAATAGTCCAGAAATGGAACACCTCGATAGGAAATTGGTAGGTCATGTACTGCTGACTGCGCAGCAGTGTCTGCCTGTTCATTGCCCTGTACGTCGACATGACCAGGGACCCAACAAAAAACAATATCTTTATGTTTGGTAGAGATACGGCGTAGCCAAAGTTGGATACGGAGAACTAGGGGATGAGATGTATCAAATTTTCGTATAGCCTGTAGAGCACTAAGGGGGTCTGAGACTACTACAAATGATGACACAGGCATAGATGCGATACGAATAAGTGCTGCAAGAATGGCATACAGTTCAGCAGTAAAAATGCTAGCTGAAGATAGTAAATGTCCCCGCACGACGCTGTCCGGAAACACTGCTGCGAATCCGATGCCGTCTGAAGACTTAGAGCCATCTGTGTACACAGCGGTGGCATGAGAATGGGAGTGAAAGTGATCAAGAAAAAGAGAGCGGGAAGCCACCGTAGGCAGTTGAGCTTTCGAGCAAGGGAGTGAGAAAGAACAGACCCGAACAGCTGGAACTTCCCAGGGGGGTAGGGAAAAGTGAGATGCTACATGAACATATAAAGGTGGTAACTGAAGGGAAGACAAGAGTGAATGTAGGCGAAGAGAAAAGGGACGGAGCAAACAGGGGCGGCGAACGAATAAAGAATGTCTACTAATATCGGTGACCATTCTATAAATGGAAGGATTGTGTAGATCGTGAGAGCATACATAGTAGTGAAGGCAATGGGCATCACGGCGATCAGACAAGGATGGAACATTCGCTTCTGCATAGAGGCTCTCAACAGGGGAAGAGCGAAAAGCACCAAGGCACAAACGTAATCCTTGGTGATGGATAGAGTTAAGGCTAGAGAGAGTAGCAGGAGAGGCAGCGGAATAAATCTGGTCACCATAATCGAGTTTCGATAAAACGAGGGCTGAATGTAGGCGAAGCAGAGTTCGACGATCAGCTCCCCAGGAAAGATGAGCAAGGGTTTTAAGAAGGTTTAGCCGGCTGTGACAAGTTGCCTTCAGAGAGGTTATGTGAGGTTTCCAGGATAACCGACGGTCAAAGAGAAGGCCTAGAAACCTGACTATCACGTTCGGGGATACGGGAGCCATAGAGATACAAAGGATGATCGGAGATAACAGAGCGTCTAGTGAAAGTAATTTGGTGAGTTTTGGTACTTGAAAATTTAATGGACTGTACCAAAGTAGAGGGGGAGGGAAAAGTGTAAGGGACTGGAGATGAAGTGTGGGGGGACACAGAAGAGGCAGAAACCTGGGAGGTGGCAGAAGAGGGAGAAACTTGGGAGGGGACGGGGGTGGAAGGCATAGTACGAGGAGGAGGGTGAATCTCCACACTAGTAATAGAGCCAGAGAGAGGGGAAGAACTAGGTACAGAGACTGGAAAGGTAAAGTGTGGAGGTGGAAGAAGGGAAGGAAGGGGCAAAGAAGATTTGAGTAATGTGGATTTTTTGGACTTCTGAGTAGAGGGGCGATTGGTATTAGGTGTCGTACGAGGTCTTGTCGATACTGGGGCTTGTGAGGAAGGACCCGAAGATGTGAGAACAGACTGAGTTGTAGTCGGGACGTCAGAGCCAAGGACAGCAAAAGGATTAGATGCCATAGTGGCTATGGGAGGGGTAACAACAGAGGAGGCTGCAGAAGATGGGACCCCAGAAGTGGGGGGATGTTTGGAAACACGAGAATAGGAAACACGGGGTAGTCTCCCTTGGAGGCGGAGATGAGTAACTGCCATAGCATAAGGGAGACCTTCTGCCTCTTTGAGGCAACGGATTTCACGTTCATTTAAGTAGACCTGGCAACGGCGGGAGTACGAAGGGTGAGCTTCACTACAATTAAGGCAAGATGGAGGTTGACTGCAAGATGTATTAGAATGGTCGTCGGCACCACAGACTGGGCATTCGGCCATAGATCTGCAATATTTCGCTGGGTGACCAAAACGCCAGCAATTTCTACATTGTTGCGGTGTAGGTATCACCTTTCGAACTTGTAACCGATGTCCCGCGACATATACAGAGGATGGGAGTTCTCGGCTGTCAAAAGTTAAACGAGCCACATTGCAAGGGTAACGTCTCCGCCCCCGGGCAGGAAGGACATAAGTGTCTACTTTGAGGATTGGGAGATCCTGGAGTTCCAGCTGTTCAAAAATGTCACTGCCACATGACTGGAAATTCTGTTGGACTATGGTATGGGGCAGAATGACAGTACCACTACAAGAATTGAGAGAAAGATGTTTTTCAATAGTGATAGGAGTAGTATCGATATTCGAAAGGAGAGAAAGATCATGAGCTTGGGTAGCATTCTGGACAGTGACGATGCGCGTACCGCTCTTGAGAGCGTGAAATGAAATATCTCTGCCAACATGATGCAGGAGCGCTTTGCCAATACTATGGTCAGAAAGGTAGGCAGAAGAAGAAGTTGGTCTTAAAGTAAAGAATTTAGTCCATTGTGTGGTCCGAAACTGAGCGTGGAGAGGGAGTGCTTGACGTGTCGGTCTTTTCCGAGTAGAATGGGAAGGTAACGAAGGAGCATCATCAGGAGATTGACGTTGGCGTTTAGGAGTAGGACCGGAGTTGGTCCGGCATGAAATGGGCGGGCGATTCGAAAATTGCCATACCGTAGAGGGAGAAGCCGGAAGCATAGTCAAAGGAGAGCGGAGTTCAGACAAATCGAAGGAGTCAGTCGAAGCCCCGGTACCTGAAGTGGGTGAGGAAACAGCACCAGCAAGAGGTACAGGGGCATCAGGAGTGTCCGAAGAGTGGTCTAAACACAAGGCAGGGTCAGAATGGGGTGCAGTATCAAGAAGGGGCCCGGGGGTAGTGGTTTCATGGACTAGGGCTGCCATGGTTAGGTTACTCCTTTGCTTTTTGTTTTTAAGAAAAAAAAAGAAAGAAGAAAATAAAAAAAAAGAATAAAAAAAAGAATAAAAAAAAGGGAGGAGCGGGGAGGGATAGTTCCCAGGAGGAATGAAAGGGCCGGAAATCTCCCTCCGCGCCCAAGAGGACCTCAACACCGCTAGTAGCGCAGATGCAGCATGGAACCCGTGCCATACCCTACCCTTCATGCCAGTAAACCAGCAATCCGGGATAGCAACCTCACATCTGCCGAGCTACCTCGGTGGACAAAAGAGAGGGCGGCCGGATATCCGCCACAAAGCATACCTCCTTCACCCACCACCCCCGGAATCCGAAAGGTGGCTTCCAGAGATACACCCGTCGCCCAAAAGACACCCAAAGCTACTACGGGATACCGTAGAGGGATCGGGACATCCCCAGGCAATCCAGATTCCACGGCAAACTATGCCACCGCCAAGAACCTCAACGGAATGGGATGGACCCCGGTGTCCTTTCCCCTACCTAGGAACTAGCGCGCCTGTGGGAGAAATCACGAAGGCCAAAAAGAGGAAGGGCAAAAGGGAGGGGTGAGGAGGAGGAGGAGGAATGGAAAAAGGGGAGGATGGGATAGGGGAGGGGAGAATGGGGGGTAATTAGGTTCGGTCTGAGGAAGAAGACCGACAGGGCTAATTCCTCAGACCAAGAGCCTCTTCACCACACCAAGGAGCCCCCCTTGAAGAGGCCCACTCCCAAATATCTGAATACGTTTACTTCCTCCATACTCTCTCCCTTCAATCTGATGTCCAATTTTTCATTTCCTATATTTTTTTTCACCCTGCTCTTTCTAATGTTCATTTTTTAATCTCCTTTTACATACCTTCCCAAACTCATCCATCAACCTCTGCAACTTCTCTCAAGTCTTAGGATTAGTCTGCCTAAAATGCTTTGCATAATAAGCAACTTTCTTCTGGATGAGCAGCTGTAACTATTATAATTGTATCAAAATATTAACTAAATAAACTGCAAGCCCATACTTTGTAATTTCTATGCATGTTTCTAAAGATTTTCCATTCTCATTTAACAATTATATTTGCAAGTTAGAATTTTAACGTTGTTCCTCTTTTGTAGGAAATATAATGAAACAGTTATTTTACTGTTTTTATAAATAGTACTTTAGTTCATGTTCATTCATGCAATTTTCACAAGGTCTCTATGTTGAATTGTTTACTCAAAGGTTGGTCTTGGCTTATAATGGTGTATGTGTATCATCATTATACTCTGCCATTCTTATCTCCATGACTTATGTTGTCAATGTTATGACTAGCATTCCCTCTAGTTATCATATAATTTATGCATCTATCTTCATAATCTTCCATTTAAATAAAACTTTATGCCAATATAGATCCCAACTTACAGTGTAATCCTAGCATTATAACTTACAAGTACACTTGAATCCTACCTTTAAAACTTACAAATGAATTGTAATTACAGTTTTTCAACTAAGCAACAAACTGTAATCCCAGTTTTCAACTGAAAATTTAGTCATTTGCAAAGAAAGCAACACTACTGATGATGGTTATGTTTAACATGTGCATAGTGAGGCCCAGCAGTTCTAAAATTTCATTTGGTTTCAAAATTCTTGTTTTTAAGTGTGAAAGTACAGTGGACCCCCGGTTTACAATCAGCTCCCAATGCGACCATTAATGTAAGTGTATTTATGTAAGTGCATTTGTACGTGTATGTTTGGGGGTCTGAAATGGACTAATCTAATTCACAATATTCCTTATGGGAACAAATTCGTTCAGTAACGGCACCTGAACGTACTTCTGGAATGAAATAATATCGTAAACCGGGGGTCCACTGTATCTAATATTGAGTGTCTTGTTAATTTGGGGCCAACTGTACTTTTTTGAAAGTCTAGTGCAGGATGCCAAGCAGTCACTTATAACTCCTGCAGTTGAGGCCCATTTTCTTACCGGCAATGAGACCAGTCTGTACACTGTTTTACTGACATCTTTGTACTTCATCAAAGAGAGGTCTAGTCAAAGATAAATTATTCACTGGTATTGACAAGGTGGACACAGAAATGCTGTGTGAAAGGGTATGCAATGAGAATGAAAGGATAGCACAAAAACTAAGTTTGCAGATGAGTCAGAGAAAAATATTTTGTTATAGTGGGGATAATAATCAAAAGAAGTGAACTAAGTAGGAATGGTGGACAACACTATACACAGCTTCAAATATGCAGTAATTATGAAAAATCCATGGGAACAGAGGCATCACACAAGCCGATGAATCACTAAGAGATGGGGTTATGGAGCCTAAACTCTTTACCCACAAACTCAAATACGTGAACACATGACCAACTTTATTTTATGGCTTATTCCTTTTGAAAGTAATTCTTGAAGTTGCCACATGCAGAGCCTTCTCCAGACATTTAAAATGCCTTCAAGTATTTAAATACTGTAATTACTGAAGTAGCATCTGAAACATTTCCCAAGGAGTTACACATGGTGATCTGGCAATCATAAAAATGAAGTTGCCAGTTGCTGGCACTGAGAAATAATGTGCATCTGGGATGAGGACTCGTCTCCACACACAAACAAGTAAAAAAGCAGAAGAAATATAAAAAAAAAGACAAAAATGCACAAGAAAAAAAGGATAACACACTGGAAAAGTATTTCTTACTGGAAGGGCAACAGTGAGCATGCAGTGAGTAATAAAAAAAATATATCAATAGGGAAGCGGTATTCACAATTAACCCAAAACTGGAGATGCAATTTAGAGTATGTTCTGGACCATTATGTCACGACTTAATAGTAGCCCAGGTTAAGCCGAAATGTTGTCTAGCTTTATCACAGTTTCTAGGGGATCTGTGAATTGTTGCAGACACCATATCACAACTTTTAATAATCAAACAAGAGGAGTAAATTATTTCATTTTGACAAAGGTAGTGTTTTGCCAGGTGACCAAGGCCTCAAGTTCCTGGGTTCAAAACTTGATGTTTGATTGGTAAGCATTACCTCTACCATATTTACATTCAATTATTTACACTAATATTTCTAGCTCATTATATTAACTGCCAAATAAAAAAAAATGCTTTCAAATGTTGGGCATAAGGAAGGTCTTTCACACGTGTGTGACCTGCAACAAGTTGCATATATATGCATCTTATCTTGTAACCATCTTCTCCTCATGGAGCCCTCAGTGTCAAATAGCCTATTTCTGTCTACCATGACTGCCCCAGAGTATTTTGTGATTGTCTCCTCTTAGCCTATGCTCCCCAGGGTTGTAAGGATAAGTTCCTACAGTATTTCTGCGTAGCTCTTTCCTCTCACTTAGATACCAGGTTGGTGGCATTTCAATTCATTTTAATTTCTAATAGTATGCTTAACTAGGTGCATTACTCACAATGGTGCTACACACTTAAGAAATGGACTATGGACATATGATAGAGGGGAGTCAAAAGATTTGAAAAGTTTCTAGCTTATGTGCCTTTAACCCGAAAACGGTCCAAACGTATATATACGTTTTTACCGCTACTGCCCCAAACGTATATACAAGTTTTATTTTTCCTGCCTTCAAATTTGGCACGATTGGCCTGAGATGCCTTGTCAGCATAGAATGGGTCCTAACACTCAGTGTGTGCAGTATTAAAAAAAATCTGGGACCATTTAGTAACTTGTGGGAGCACCAGTTCAAATGAGCACCAGCTAGAGCAAACAGTGCAGCAAACACCTGGGATTCACTGATTTCATGTAGTAACTCTCCGATTTTAAGAGGAAAGTGATTTTGACCCAGAGTTTAGTGGCTTTGAGGTGGTCGTTGAAATATCAAAAAATCTTTATTATAACCCATGTGCAACACCCTTTCAGAATGTCTTATAACCTATGCCCTAAGTAAAGAAACAATTCTGGCTGACGGGCCAGCTGCGTGGCTGGACGACTGCTGGCGGCCTGGCTCTATCTCCGTTTGTCTGTATCTATGTATCTCTATCTATCTCTATCTCTGTCTCACAGGTACACACAAGTACAAGTATACATTGTGTAAATTACCTAGGATAACCCAAAAAATCCAGACAAAGTGCTATTCTCTGCTTGAAGATATGAATAAAGGTGATGACCCAGACTTGTGGCTCTCTCTGAGACTGAGCTTGACAGACAGACGTGTTTGTGTACCAGCGAAAACAAAGCGAGGGAGATGCTTCTAATCTTTTCTTATCAAGTGTTATCACTGCACCCTCGAGTATGCTCATCAAACGTCAGCTCTTATCAGATTTTATCTCATCATGTCAGGGGTGGACTTTTTCATACTTCAAGGGAACTTATTATTACTTATTATTTTTATTATTACGTATTCTTCTCCTCCTTCCTCCTCTTCTGCCTCCTCCTCCTCTTCCTCCTCCTCATTATTATATACTTCCACATATCCAAAACATTGCTGGGATCTATAAATACTTTTTACATATTCCAAGACAACAGTAAATGACCAAAGCAGGTGTAAATGTCAACCTGTCAGTTTGTTTGTGACAATGTGAGTACAATTCAATTTCAGTACCTAATACAAGTGTTAGAACAAAGATCAGTTATAAAATAACCAGAACTACTATAAAATGTAATTATCAGATCATAAAATTATATAAAATAACATGAAAATAGAAAAAAAGGTATATCGGCAACACTTCTACAAGTGGCAGGACTATGTTGCTGTCACTTGAGCATCCAGTGCCAGCTTCTCGGCCTCATATCTCTAAGTACCGACCCTAATTTTTTTTTTTAGCCTATAACACTTATAAAAATGTGCTCTTTATTTTCATTAAAAAAAAATTTTTTTTTTTATTTATCAAAATATTTGGGGCGCTAGGGTAGTGAACGTATATATACGTTTGGACCGTTTACGGGTTAATAAATTCTTACATTTACTATTCTGGCATTTGTTGCTTATCTGTGTGCTGCTGCTAGACACAGATGGGATGCTCACTCTATTTTCTTCCTCTATCAACAAACCGGCCATATCCCAGAGGCAGGGTAGAATAGAATACCATTCAAGGCAGGTGAAATTGCTGACCTAGAAAATGTACAGAGAACCTTCACGGCACGCATAACGGAGATAAAACACCTCAATTACTGGGAGCGCTTGAGGTTCCTGAACCTGTATTCCCTGGAACGCAGGCGGGAGAGATACATGATTATATACACCTGGAAAATCCTAGAGGGACTAGTACCGAACTTGCACACGAAAATCACTCGCTACAAAAGCAAAAGACTTGGCAGACGATGCAACATCCCCCCAATGAAAAGCAGGGGTCTCACTAGCATGTTAAGAGACCATACAATAAGTGTCAGGGGCCCGAGACTGTTCAACTGCCTCCCAGCATACATAAGGGGGATTACCAACAGACCCCTGGCAGTCTTCAAGCTGGCACTGGACAAGCACCTAAAGTCGGTTCCTGATCAGCCGGGCTGTGGCTCGTACGTGGTTTGCGTGCAGCCAGCAGTAACAGCCTGGTTGATCAGGCTCTGATCCACCAGGCGGCCTGGTCACAGACCGGGCCGCGGGGGCGTTGACCCCTGGAACTCTCTCCAGGTAAACTATTTGACCAGCAAATCATTTGGTGACCTGTACATCTGTACCTTCTTCTTGGTCTTCATCTCTCACTGCACAAGCCTCACAAGCCATTTGGCTGCCCACACTTACTCCATTTATGCCCCACTACAAAACAGAACATTCTATTTGCTTCTCAATGCCGGAGGATAGCAATAATCTCACTGCATGGTACATACACTGTACTTGAATAGAAGAGCTTATTCAGTGTACAAAGATGAAACAAATTCCTTCAGAACTTGCCCTATAGCAGACATCTGCCTCTAAGCGTCTTCATGAGCCACATATATCAATACATTTTTGGAAAGTGATGGGCCTGGTGGGCCCTACAGATGAAAAAGTTAAACAGAGTTAAGCTGGACATAGTTTGGCCATTTTCTTTTAAAAAGAATCAGCACCAGATGATTCTCTGTAGAATAAGGATAGACCACATGTACCTTGCTCACTGCCACCTACTTGAAGTTGCTCCTGCCAAATCCAGCTCCAAAGTGCACTGCTGACCTTGAAAAATATTTTAACTGTCTGTCCATGACTAAGTTTTTTCGCCAGAGTTGTGGATTTTATACATATCAAGGTACAGATTATGAAATCTGGAAAATTATAGAGAAGTCTTTGACATTACCAATTTCGTTTCTATAAATTACAGCTGATATTTTAACTTTAGTGTGAGTACTGTATTAATTTTTTTGTTGGTTTTAATGGGACCCAAGATTGTTCAACTATCTCCCAGCATACATAAGAGGGATTACCAATAGACCCCTGGCTGTCTTCAAGAAGGTGCTAGACAGGCACCTAAAGTCAGTGCCTGATTAGCCGGGCTGTGGTTTGTACGTTGGTTTTCGTGTGGCCAGCAGTAACAGCCTGGTTGATCAGACCCTCATCCACCACAAGGCCTGGTCTTATACCAGGCCGCAGGGGTGTTGACCCTCAAAACCCTCTCCAGGTATACTCCAGGACTGAAGTTTTTATTTTTGTAAGAGTTAGTGTGTATGGCTATATTTAACTTTTACTGCCAAACATGCCAAATGATATTTTAAATCAAAATGCTTAGCAAATCAAACATTTTTCCTTCTTTCTGGCGATTCTTCACCCATCTCGGATAGTAAGAGTAACCTATCAATCCTTGATGCTCCAAAGGAATGCCTTTCACCTCTAATGATTGCAAAGTTTGTCACTAGAAGTGGTGGGTCCAACCAGTGACTATGGACATCAGTCCCAATGAACCTTCCACACCCCATCCCACCCCAGCTGAGGAATTGCTCTGAATATGCCCAATCAGAGCTGAGGAACATTACACTTTATGGTACATTACTATTTCAATTTTCATTAAAAGGTTCTATGGTAATTTACACAAAGGAATTTAATTAGAGGAAAATTATTTCCTTTGAGTTTTATTACACAGATGGGATGGTCCCTTTCTTCCTTGACATAGCTGGGTTACCATCAACCAAGCAACAGAAGCAGACAATGGCATAACCTGAGTGGTGGTAATTTCAAAGATGCAGTCAGCAAGAAAAGCCTTTTGTTATACAATGTTCCACAAACAGTGGGGCTCTATCTGTTGATAAATTTACTTCATTAACGCACCCCAAACTAATCATTATTCAGCAAAAGGCAGCAATCAAAAATTTAAATTATAGGCAATACAATATGCTTTTATGCAAGTATCTAAACCTTGTAAATGTGAATGCCAGTCATACACACTACCGTCTCTTACACATCTTTAGAACACTGAACTGTAATGCCAATTCTCACCCAAGATATTTCCAGGAAAATTTTAACAATGTTTAGGCATCACACAAATATCTGTATCATTAATATTGCATGTGTTCATTTGAACATTTATGGAAATTCTATGCAAATTAAGGTCAGACATGTAAACTACATTATCTGTATACTGCATAAAAGAAATAGAATATCAGAATTTGAATTTAAAAATTAATTTGAAAGTTAACATGATGAATTCAAATCCAAGCTAAAGCAAGTATGTACTATGTGCTTAGTCCTTTCATTGCTTTACTGATGCCAGCATTTCTCACATAGATCTATATTTTGAGCACAGTTCCTTCAGATAAGCTGTGAGCAATAAATTTTGGTCAAGACACGATATAAAGGGTTGTGCAGCAAGTATGTCTTGTATAAAAAAAATCCTACACCACGTAGTGCATGATGGGAAAAGAAAAACTGACTTTGTTTGGTTTAAAATAGCTAGTTTAAGGGGTTTCCTAGGGTATTTTTTATGACTTTCTTGGTATTGCTTGACAGAAATGAAGACATACTACTGCAAAAGAGATGATTTTGGTTGGTTTCAGAAATGAAAGTACAGTGAGCCCCGCCGTTCGGTGGCTGTGACTTTCGTGAAATCCGACTTTCAGAAACTTTTTTTGCCAAAATATAGCCTCGCGGTTCGTGCTTGGCCTCGTGATTCGGCAACTGTCCAGTACATGTCTGCCGTCAGCATGCACACAAAGCCAGTCTCTCTCACCATTCACACTCAGTGTGCCATTGTTTACCAGCAAGTGACCATCACCCCACGGGTTCATACGATACATTTCATATTATTATTATTATTATTATTATAAAAAAAAGAAGCACTAAACCACAAAGGCTATTTAGCGCTGCAGGGCAGGGAAGGAAGCAAGGGTATCGGGTGGCAGAAGGGGAAAGGGATGATTATTAGGTTCCAGAAAACAGCGGGGCAGGGGATAGTCTGGGGGTAGAGGGTAGCAAGAGATTGAGGTAGAAAGGGCTGAAGGTATCATCATCAGAGTTTGTGGAGTGAGTCAGTTGTCAAAAAGTCAATGAGAGTCTCCAGATGAAAGGTGGGTCCATCAGCAAGAAGGGAAGGTAAAGAGCAGCAGAGCGAAGACGACGTTGGAGGCAAATTCTGCATGCTCGTTGATAGAGTGGGCAGTCTAACAAAATGTGGCTGACCGATACTGGAACCTGACAATTCTCAGAGAAGAGCAGGGCGCCTCTCCATGAGATAAAAGTGCTGCAAGAATGGCATATAATTCAGCAGTAAAAATGCTAGCCGAAGACAGTAAATGCCCTCGCACGACGCTGTCCGGAAACACTGCTGCGAATCCGACACCATCAGAAGACTTAGAGCCACCTGCGTACACTGCGATGGCATGAGAATGAGAGTGGAAGTGGTCAAGAAAAAAGAGAGAGTGGGAAGCTACCGTAGGCAGTTGGGCTTTTGAGCAAGGGAGTGAGAAAGAACAGACTCGAGCAGCTGGAGCTTCCCAGTGGGGTAGGGAAAAGTGAGATGCTACATGAACATAAAAAGGTGGCAACTGAAGGGAAGACAAGAGCAAATGTAGGCGAAGAGAAAAAGGATGGAGCAAACAGGGGCGGCGAACAAATAAAGAATGTCTACTAATATCGGTGACTATTCTATAAACGGAAGGATTGTGGAGATCATGAGAGTGTACATAGTAGCGAAGGCAATGGGCATCACGGCGATCGGACAAGGATGGAACATTCGCTTCTGCATAGAGGCTCTCAACAGGGAAAGAGCGAAAAGCACCAAGGCATAAACGTAATCCCTGATGACGGATGGAATTAAGGCTAGAGAGAGTAGCAGGAGAGGCCGCTGAATAGATCTGGTCACCATAATAGAGTTTCGATAAAATGATGGCTGAATGTAGGCGAAGCAGAGTTTGACAATCAGCTCCCAATGAAAGATGAGCAAAGGTTTTAAGAAGGTTCAGCCAGCTGTGACAAGTTGCCTTCAGAGAGGTAATGTGAGGTTTCCAGGATAACCTACAGTCAAAGAGAAGGCCTAGAAACCTGACTATCACGTTCAGGGATAAGCAAGCCATAATGGTACAAAGGATGATCGGAAATGACAGTGTGTCTAGTGAAAGTAATTTGGCGAGTTTTGGTACTGGAAAATTTACACCCAAGCGTGGTGGCCCAATTAGAAACACGGTCGACCGCATGCTGGAGAGAAACTGTAATGAGGTGACAGTCAGAGCCTGCACAAGCAATAGCGAAGTCATCAACACAGAGTGACGACCAAATATTGGATGGAAGACTAGAGGCCAAATCATTTATAGCAAGGAGAAAAAGTTGTGCTCAACATTTCATCATAATCCAATGTTTTTTCTGCTTGCGACTGCTTAATAAGTCACCATGGGCCCGAAGAAAGCTAGTGCCAGCCCTTTGGTAAAGACAGTGAGGAACACAATCGAATTCAAGAAAGAAATCATTGAAAAATCTGAGAGTGGAATGCGTGTTACAGAGCCTGCCAGGATGTATGGCAAACTCCATTCAACCATCACTTCAATTGTGGTAAAGGGAAAGCAAATGAAGTGTGGTGTTCTTGCAAAAGGGGTAGATATGCTGACAAAAAAGAGAGATTGCAAACCCTCAAAGAAGTGGAGAGGTTATTGTTGGTGAGGATTACCCAAAAACAGTTAGCAGGAGATAGTATTATGCAGTCAATAATACGTGAAAATGTGGGGAAATTGCATGACGACCTCGTAAAGAAAATACCTGCAACAAGTGATGTTTGTGATTTTAAGGCCAGCAAAGGCTAGTTTGAGAGATTTAAGAAGCGTAGTGGCATACACAGTGTGGTAAGGCATAGCGAGGCTGCCAGTTCAAACAAAAGGGCGGCTGAGAAGTTTGTACAAGAATTTAAGGGGTACGTAGATGCTGAAAAATTTAAACCGCAACAAGTGTTCAGTTGTGATGAAACAGGCCTGTTTTGGAAGAAAATGTCAAAGACCTACATCATGCAGGAGGAAACAGCACTCCCAGGACACAAGCCTATGAAAGACAGGCTAACTCTCATGTTTTGTAGTAATGCTAGTGGGGATTTAAAAGTGAAGCCTTTACTGGTGCATCACTCTGAAAATTCCAGTGTGTTCAAGAAAAACAGTGTCGCCAAGAGTAAACTGTGTGTGATGTGGAAGGCTAACAGTAAGGCATTGATCACAAGGAAAATTTTCCTTGATTGGTTTAATGAAGTGTTTGGCCCCCAGTGTGAAGAAATACCTCCTGGAAAATATATTGGAACTCAAGTGCCTCCTGGTAATGGATAATGCTCCTGCTCATCCTCCAGACTTGGAAGAGCAAATGGTGGAGGAGTTTCGTTTATCACAGTGAAGTTCTTGCCCCCTAATACAACTCCTCTCCTCCAGCCCATGGACCAGCAGGTCATTTCAAACTTCAAAAAACTGTACACCAAAGCAGTGTTTCAAAAGTGCTTTGAAGTGACCTCAAACACTGAACTGACCCTAAGAGAATTCTGGAAAGATCACTTCAATATCCTCTATTGCATAAACCTTATAGGTAAGGCTTGGGAGGGAGTGACTTGCAGGACTTTGAACTCTGCTTGGAGAAAATTGTGGCCCGAGTGTGTACAAGAGAGGAACTTTGAAGGGTTTGGGACTGACCCTGTGGAGCCTATGCCAATTTGGAAAGTATTGCATCATTGGGGAATTCCATGGGGTTGGATGCGAGTTTGGAGGATGTGGAAGAGTTGGTGGAGGACCACTACGAAGAGCTAACCACTACAGACCTGCAAGAGCTTCATCTGCAACAGCAACAGACCACAGCTCAGGAAATTGCTTCAGAGGAGGAGGAAGAGACGGAGGAAGGTGCCTTCTTCAACGATTAAGGACATTTGTATAAAGTGGACTGAAGTGCAAACATTTATGGATAAACTTCACCCTGGCAAAGCTGTTGCAAGCCGTGTTGGCAACATGTATAATGACAGTGTTGTGTCCCACTTCAAACAAATCTTAAAGAAACGCCAGAAACACAGGTCTCTGGAGAGATATTTTGTGCAACAGGGGTCCAGTGTCTCTCAAGTCATTCCCAGTGGCATTAAAAAACAAAAGGGAAGTAATCCCAGATAAGGACTTGGTACCTGAAGTCTCTATGGAAGGGGATTCCCGTTCCAAACAATAGTGCACCTTCATCCTCTCCCCTCCTCCCACCTTCCATCCACCCAGAAGTCTTCAGTAAACGTGTTATATGTGTATGTATGTGCAGTAGGGCCCCGCTTTTTGGCGTTTTGCCTTACGACACTCTGCTAATAGAGCGATCTCAAATTATGACCAGAACTTTCTATACAGCAAGTGGTCTTTCAAATACGGTGCAGGCCACCCGGTTTGTTTACATTCTCCATGAGCACTTTTTTTTTTTTTTTTTTTTTTTTTTTTAACAAGTCAGCCGTCTCCCACCAAGGCAGGGTGACCCAAAAAAGAAAGAAAATCCCCAAAAAGAAAATACTTTCATCATCATTCAACACTTTCACCTCACTCACACAATCACTGTTTTTGCAGAGGTGCTCAGAACACAACAGCTTAGAAGCATATACCTATAAAGATGGTTTAGAAAGACACGTAAGCAAACACTATAACATATTTATTAGAAAACGTTTCGGTCCTGGGACCTTGATCACTTCTAACATACAGAGGTAGAAAGACATTATATATATAGGCGGAGAGTAAGATGTGACGCACGTGACCTGAGGAATGTCATAAGAACATAAGAATGGAGGAACACTGTAGAAGGCCTGCTGGCCCATGCAAGGCAGGTCCTTATCAAAACAACCTCTACCTATGAGGAGGACGGGTAGACGATGAAATCATATGACTCCTGTTGGGTTGGTGCTGCTTAAGTATCATGTATGCCAATGTTTTTGAAATTTTGTAGTTTCCAGTATTGCGTTCTATAGTGTCGGTGACGGCGATTAGTGAGGCTTCTAGGCACCGTCGGCGTCTGAGGTCTGGTTCGGTGAGAACGAGTTGTGCCTCGTTCCAGTTCATCAAATGCCCCGTGGAGTCTCTGTGGAGGACACAGGCGTACCTTACATCGTCTCTGTTAGAGGCATTTCCATGTTCATTCAGGCGGACTGCAAGATCTCTGCCTGTCTCGCCTACGTATTTCTTGGGACAGAACCCACAGGGGATAGTGTAGACGCCTGCTGTAGAAGTTAGAGGTGTGGGGCTGCGTTTCGTAGTGAGGTCTTTGATAGATGATGTGTTTATGGTGGAAACGTTGATGTTACTCATAGCAAGTGCCCGGCGAGTATTCGTGGCAACATCGCCACATGGGAGTACTATGAACTGTTTAGGGGGCTGTTCCATGGGCAGTTTGTTGAGGATAGTTTGTGCCTTGAGTCTGCAATCTCGGATGAAGAAAGATGGGAACTGAAGACATGTAAAGGCTTGTGTTATGTAAGTGCATTCTTCTTCTAGAAAACAAGGGCTTGAGAGCTCTTCGCATCTCCAGCCCTTGTTTTCTAGAAGAAGAATGCACTTACATAACACAAGCCTTTACACGTCTTCAGTTCCCATCTTTCTTCATCCGAGATTGCAGACTCAAGGCACAAGCTATCCTCAACAAACCGCCCATGGGACAGCCCCCTAAACAGTTCATAGTACTCCCATGTGGCGATGTTGCCACGAATACTCGCTGGGCACTTGCTATGAGTAACATCAACGTTTCCACCATAAACACATCATCTATCAAAGACCTCACTACGAAACGCAGCCCCACACCTCTAACTTCTACAGCAGGCGTCTACACTATCCCCTGTGGGTTCTGTCCCAAGAAATACGTAAGCGAGACAGGCAGAGATCTTGCAGTCCGCCTGAATGAACATCGAAATGCCTCTAACAGAGATGATGTAAGGTACGCCTGTGTCCTCCACAGACTCCACGGGGCATTTGATGAACTGGAACGAGGCACAACTCGTTCTCACCGAACCAGACCTCAGACGCCGATGGTGCCTAGAAGCCTCACTAATCGCCGTCACCGACACTATAGAACGCAACACTGGAAACTACAAAATTTCAAAAACATTGGCATACATGATACTTAAGCAGCACCAACCCAACAACACAAGAGTCACATGATTTCATCGTCTACCCGTCCTCCTCATAGGTAGAGGTTGTTTTGATAAGGACCTGCCTCGCATGGGCCAGCAGGCCTTCTACAGTGTTCCTCCATTCTTATGTTCTTATGACATTCCTCAGGTCACGTGCATCACATCTCACTCTCCGCCTATATATATAATGCCTTTCTACCTCTGTATGTTAGAAGTGATCAAGGTCCCAGGACCGAAACGTTTTCTAATAAATATGTTATAGTGTTTGCTTACGTGTCTTTCTAAACCAACTTGTCGGTATTTATTACCAAGGTTTATACCACCTATAAAGATACACAACATATCTCTCCAAACTGCTAATATCCCAAAACCCCTCCTTTAGAGTGCAGGCACTGTACTTCCCATTTCCAGGACTCAAGTCCGGCTATATAAAAACAACCAGTTTCCCTGAATCCCTTCACTAAATATTACCCTGCTCATATTCCAACAGATCGTCAGGTCCCAAATACCATTTGTCTCCATTCACTCCTATCTAACACGCTCATGCATGCTTGCTGGAAGTCCAAGCCCCTCACCCACAAAACCTCCTTTACTCCCTCCCTCCAACCTTTTCGAGGACGACCCCTACCCCGCCTTCCTTCCCCTACAGATTTATACGCTCTCCATGTCATTCTACTTTGATCCATTCTCTCTAAATGGCCAAACCACCTCAACAACCCCTCTTCTGCCCTCTGACTAATGCTTTCATTAACTCCACACCTTCTCCTAATTTCCACACTCCGAATTTTCTGCATAATATTTACACCACACATTGCCCTTAGACAGGACATCTCCACTGTCTCCAACCGGCTCCGCGCTGCTGCATTCACAACCCAAGCTTCACACCCATATAAGAGTGTTGGTAGTACTATACTTTCATACATTCCCTTCTTTGCCTCCATAGATAACGTTTTTTGTCTCCACATATACCTCAACGCACCACTCACCTTTTTTCCCTCGTCAATTCTATGATTAACCTCATCCTTCATAAATTCGTCCGCCGACACATCAACTCCCATGTATCTTCTTCCATACTACTCCTCCCCAATTTGATATCCAATTTTATTTAAATCATTTGATAGCCTCATCACCTTACTCTTTTCTATGTTCACTTTCAACTTTCTATCTTTACACACACACACACACACACCCAAACTCATCCACTAACCTTTGCAATTTTTCTTTAGAATCTCCTATGAGCACAGTATCATCAGCAAAAAGTAACTGTCAATTCCCATTTTGTATTTGATTCCCCATAATTTAATCCCACCCCTCTCCCGAACACCCTAGCATTTACTTCTTACAACCCCATCTATAAATATATTAAACAACCATGGTGACATTACACATCCCTGTCTAAGACCTACTTTTACCGGGAAGTAGTCTCCCTTTCTTCTACACACCCTAACCTGAGCCTCATTATCCTCATAAAAACTCTTTACAGCATTTAGTAACTTACCACCTATTCCATATACTTGTAACATCTGCCACATTGCTCCCCTATCCACTATCATATGCATTTTCTAAATCCATAAGTGCAATAAAAACTTCCCTACCTTTATCTAAATACTGTTCACATATATGCCTCAATGTAAACTTGATCTACACATCCCCTACCCACTCTGAAACCTCCTTGCTCATCCCCAAACCTACATTCTGTCTTACCTCTAATTCTTTCAATTATAACCCTACCGTACACTTTTCCTGGTATACTTGGTAAACTTATTCCTCTATAATTTTTACAATCCCTTTTGTCCCCCTTCCCTTTATATAAAGGGACTATACATGCTCTCTGCCAATCTCTAAGTACCTTCCCCTCTTTCATACATTTATTAAACAAAAATACCAACCTCTCCAACAATATATCCCCCCTGCTTTTAACATTTCTCTCATGATCCTGTCAGCTCCAGCTGCTTTACCCACTTTCATTCTACATAATGCCTCATGCACCTCCCCCACACTCACATCCTGTTCTTCACTCCTAAAAGATGGTATACCTCCCTGTCCAGTACATGAAATTACCGCCTCCCTTTCTTTGTCGACATTTAAAAGTTCCTCAAAATATTCTCACCATCTACCCAAAACCTCCCTTTCCCCATCTACTAACTCCCCTCTCTATTATGTAATAATAATCACTCTTGGGCACACTAAATATTTAATCTGACATCAATACAGACATTTTCATTAATCCATCTATGATATTTTCTTCAAAATTATACAAGAAACATGATACATAGTACAGTATATTAACATTTTGTTTATATGCTATGGAGGTGTAGTAGCCAGGTGGAGGGAAAACATTATGTCACTCCCACTTTTGTTTAAAATTCTTGGCTTGAATTATTCATTACTTTTGTTTATGATGGCATCTAAAGGTAGTTGTTATAAACGATTAAACTCAGTGAACACAGTATGTCGATGGTAACGATATGGCTCTGGATCATATTAAGTATCGTGTAGCTGTGCAGTAGGTGTAGGTATGTAGCCCAGGCAGACTACATACCTACATTATTATTATAACTGATACGTATGTGTACCTGTACCTAAGTAAACTTACACACTGTGCTTGCATGCAGGTACACATTGAAATCACTAAGAGTGTCTTATTAGTCTTGAAGATGCCATATTAATAATGATAACAACAACACAATAATAATCACTAAGGAGCATTAAATATTGTATAAAACGTTAATATAGACATTTTGCTTAATCCATCTAAATACACCTCACAGTAGAATAAATTAACAAATATGAGATGTGGTAGCCAGGCAACTTGTAGAACTTGCGGTAGCCAGGAAACTTTAAGGACTTGTGACGAAAACCAGACGCATTCATCTGGTTTGTTTACATTATGTGTGGGTGGGGTGGAGAGGGCTGCCCTTCCTGGCTACCCATACTTCCCAACTTTACTTCATACAAATAAAACTCACCTCTCACCCTACATTAAGACTACAAATATGCACATTTTATCGCTCTAGGGAGTTTAATGTTGTAGTAGGTATAAGTGGCCAGGCAGGATACCACACCTCCCACACGACTTTCTACAAATACCTTTCACCTCTCACCCTACATTAAAACCATTAAGACTACAAATATTTTAAGGTAGTAATGTGTGCACTGTATATGCATTTTTATTGCTCAAGCGAGTGATAGTATGTGTGGGTGGGGTGGCCAGAAGGGCTACCACACCTGACTTCTTAGAGTAAATACTACACTCACCTTTTTGCCCTACATTAAGACTACAAATATTTTGAGGTAAATAATGAGTGTACTGTGTATTTTCCTTTTTAATGCCTAGTTCTATTGCTAACTTAATATATGTTAGCATAAATTGTTATCTGGCATTTATATGCATTTATAAATGGAAAAAATGGAGTTCTGCTTTCCGGCGAAGTCTGCTTTCCGGTAGTAGCCTGGAACCTAACCTGCCAAATAAGTGGGGCCCTACTGTACTTGATTTCTCATTGTTTTCTGTATGTAAATCTTTATTTAACTTGAAACAAATTTTTTTTTTTTAATGGTTAGTAGTAGGTTGGTAGACAGCAACCGCCCAGGGAGGTACTACCGTCCTGCCAAGCGAGTAAAACTGAATCCTGTAATTGTTTTGCATGATGGTAGGATTACTGGTGTCTTTTTTCTGTCTCTTAAACATCCAGGATTTCAGGTACATCTTGCTACTTCTACTTACACTTAGGTCACACTACACATACATGTACAAGAACATATATACACATCCCTCTGGGTTTTATTCTATTTTCTTTCTAGTTCTTGTTCTTGTTTATTTCCTATCTCCATGGGGAAGTGGAACAGAATTCTTCCTCTGTAAGCTATGCGTGTTGTAAGAGGCAACTAAAATGCCAGGAGCAAGGGCCTAGTAACCCCTTCTCCTGTACGAATTACTAAATTTAAAAAGGGAAACTTTCATTTTTCTTTTTGGGCCACCCTACCTTGGTGGGATACGGCCGATTTGTTTAAAAAAAAAAAATAATATTTTTGGGTGTCGAACAGATTAATTTTATTTGCATTATTTCTTAAGGGGAAAATGGTTTCGCCATTTAGCAATTTCGTCCTTCGGCAGACTCTGGAATGGATTAATTACGTAACTCGGGCGTTCACTGCATCTTGAAATCAAACTAAAAAAAAATTATTTTTGACAATTTTCCTGAGGACAGGTAAGGTCTCCCCACATCCCTGGTCTATTTCATGGGTTTTTACTACACATGCTTCAATTATTGGGATGCCCTAAACCATGACCACTCATTCCTGGTTATTTTATTATCCGAGAAATATGATAAAATTTTGATTTTTTCAAGTGATGATGAATTCACAATGGAGGGCAAGTGTAATTAAGAAAAGGCCTGGGGACTTAATGAATGGAATGCCTACATTGTTTATTTTGGACTCTTGTTTTTAACCCCTTGACTGTCACAACCCCAAATCCTGAGGTGTTTCCTGGTGTCGCAAAATCCCCCTCCCCCAAAAAAAAATATGAAATGATAGAGAATCTTTTCTTGACTGTAATGACACCAAAAGAACGAACGTTGATGGAAAACTGACGGAATTACACTCTCGTGAAGTTAGCGACCTCTGAAATATTTACGAATCGGCAATTTTGCCCACTTTACGCCCTATTTTCGGCTAATTCTACTGTTCCAGTCGACCAAACTCATAGCTATTTCTTTAGAACTCCATTTTTTTCTATCGCTTGAGTACAAGAAACTGCCCATTTACAGATTTCAACTACACAATAACGTGATCAGAAATTTGCAATTTGGTCAATTTCAAGAAAATTAAAAAATATGACAATTTCAAAATAGGGTCCAGAATGAACAATGCAGACATTCCTGGCTCTAAAATAGCATTTTCTCTGTTCATCAGTCACATCTCCAGGCCCCTCTGATATTACTCCTGCTTTCTATTTTGAATATTTATTCTAACAAAATATAGAAGATTTACTGTTATGCAGACTACTGCAATATTATAATAATTGTACAAATATTGTCAACCCATTCATGACCGCATATTAGAATGGCTACTTCGACATTTATTGGAAAATGACATTTGTTTACTTTTGAACATCAGCAAAAATCAAACATTTTCCCTAATTTGAGCTCCATTTCAAGGTTCTTTTCATAGTAAAATCAATCAAAATCACCTCAATTTTTATATGTTTTACACTATCAAATGAAACCAAGAAAACGAGAATACAACCATAAATACTATACAAAAATAGACCACAAAGTCGGCAATTTAAAAAAAAAAAAAAAAAAAAAAAAAAAAAAAAAAAAACGGTCGGAGTCTTTCTTTCTCATTATGCACTGCGTGCTGCAGGATTTTTTTTTATATGGTGCACATTGACCACAAAGACCTATTCTCTCACATGTGGGCCTACCAGCTTTCTCCTGAATGATTTGAAGCCGCTAGAATTTATGAGCAAATGTATGTCACAAACAGTAGCTCGTAAGACGTGTATACAGTGGACCCTCCCCTCCCCGAGTTTCGTGATTAATCCATTCCAGAGAGCCTGCCAAAGGTCGAAATTCACGAAACTCAAAACTATTTTCCCCATAAGAAATAATGCAAATAAAATTAATCCGTTCCAGACACCCAAAAATATTAAAATAAATTTTTTTTTTTTCAAATTAAATAAAGATTTACATAATGAAAAACAATCAGAAATCAAGTACATGCATTTAAAATAAATAATAGTAACATTACACTTACCTTTACTGAAGACTTCTGGGTGAATGGAAGATGGGAGATGATGATAGGAGGAAGGTGTACACTATTGTTTGGAAGGAGAATCTCCTTCCATTAGGACTTTAGGTAGCAAGTCCTTATCTGGGGTTACTTTCCTTCTTTTAATGCCACTGGGAACAACTGGACTCCTGGCGCACAAAATATCTATCCAGAGGTCTTTTTCTGGCATTTCTGATTTCCCTGAAGTGGGACACAACACTGTCATTGCACATGTTGCAGATACGGCTTGTTTCAGCTTGGTCAGAGTGATACTTTTCAACAAAACTTTGCAACTCATTTTACATTCCACACATGTCCTTAATCACTGAAGAAGGCACCTCATTCACTCCCTCTCCCTCCTCCTCTGAAGCAAGTTCCTCGGCTGTGGTCTGATGCTGTTCCAGTTGAAGCTCTTGCAGTTCGTCAGTGGTTAGCTCTTCCCTGTGGTCCTCCAAGTCTTCCACATCCCCATCACTCACTTTATTTACCAAAGGGCTTGCACTAGCTTTCCTTGGGTCCATGATGACTTATTTAGCAGTTGCAAGCACAAAAAACAATGGATTATTATGAAATGTATTGTATGAACCCGCGGGGTGATGGTCACGTGTTGGTAAACAATGGCACACTGAGTGTGAATGGGGTGGGAGACTGGCTTTGTGTGCGTGTTGACGGGCGGACGGGTACCGGACGGTTGCCGAAACACGAGTTTTTTCACGAAACTCAAGGCCAAATTTAAAAAAAAAAAAAAAAAAAAAAAAAACGCCAAAGGTCGAATTTCGCGAAAGTCGAGGCTGCCGAAACTCGGGGGTCCACTGTATATGACCAAAACACTCAAAGGGTTAAACTGGTTTTTTTTTAAATTTTCTGTAAAAGTGGCTAAATTTCCCACATTTTTGTGCACAGTAAATAGTAGTTCTGATAGTTGAATGGGAGGTTTCTTGTGCTTAACTGAGGGTCCCAACAATGAAAGTTAAATAAACCAATCACGTAATTCTTTGCATTACACTAAAGAAAATTCTTAATTTTTTTATTATTATCAACTTGTTACATTTTATCTTATTACTGACAGCAAACAATACTGTATTAACCCTTCCACTGTCACAACCCCAAATCCTGAAGTGTGTGTGTTGCAAAATATTCGGGAAAAAAAAAAAAAAGATATTCTCACAAAAATACATAACGATGTCCCCAAAACATCCTACTCACTTTGTATTACTCTCTAATCTACCTATACTTCCCCTATGATAGCTGTGTGGGGATGAACAACACCTAGTCACCTTAAACCTGTTGTTACTCAGCAAAAATAAGCTCAGAATAATCAATAATTCAGGCTCCAGGCAACACACACACACACTCCCCCTTAATCAAAAGTTTTAGTTTGCTTAATATATAAAATATTCACACTTTCTACTGTGAAGGCTATGTCTGCAGGACACTCAATTTAAACATTAATCCAGAGCTTAAATTCTGTGCGTAGAGCTACAACATAAAACATGGACAACACAAGGAACAAATATCACTGACATTCCATGTGTATGTCTCAACCTGTTCAAAAACTCCATCCAAATAAAAGCCCAAAAATTTAGAACTCGCTGCCTGAAAATGAAAAAATTTCCCTGTCTACCAACATTTTTACTAATATTGTTAAAAACCAGTTAAAAAATCTCACATAAATGCAATATACATTAACTGTAAACTGTCATGCTGTTAATTCATCACCTCTTCAATCACTCCATAAAATGCATATCACTGAACCAATGTAAATACTACGATGTACTAATTGTTTTGTAATTGACCATTTGTCATTCACAACCTATTTCACTGTACATACTTGTGACAGCAGTGAACTACATAAGTTGTCTCAAATACCATACTAGGTCTAGATTTAATTAGTATTTAAGCCCTATTACTGATTAGTTTGTCTGAACTGCACTGCATAATAGTGGCTTTCTTTGGTGCCTACTTTTGTATCAAATTCTGCATCAAAATATTTATGTCTACTATAATCTTTGTAAGGACCATGAGAAAAAACTTAAATTTTGAAATTTTAAATAAAGACTAGACCAAATAGTTCTCTTCCCAACACTTAGTTCTCCACAGGAATGACTGGGTTCCTGGGTCCCACGTTTCATTACAAGAGATTTCCTGTAATGATTTTTTTTTTAAATCGAGTATGATTGCAAGTATCAGAATTCTTGAGGCTAACAGGGTGATGTGTTAAAGCCAATCCCTTCTACAAGACTCTTCATTAATGCTTTAAATTTTTTTTTTTAAACATGCCTTAAACAAAGGTGCCTTAGTGCAAGGCACTTCAAAGTTTCTGCTTCAAAACATTCAGCTACTGCTTTCATAATTTTGGGTACTGGTGGTAGGATTTCTTTAAGTGGTTCATAGAACCCAATCACATAAAATACAGGTATCAAGTATGAAAACCTACTTTCTGTGAAGGATTTCAAGAACCATGGTATCCACCCCACCCACATGTCAGCTGTTCCTCATCAGGCTGTATCAAGTGTATAGGGTCTGTGAAATGAGTGATACAGACAAAAAATGGGAGCTCAGGTATGAGGAAGGCAATTTACTGGGCAAATTTATCATTACTAAATATTATGGAGGTTACACTAACAGGTCACTATAGGAGTCGGTGATTTTTTGCAGCCATTCACAAAGTAGTCTTGTATAGTAATTCAAAACATTATATTACTGAGGTATTGTATATCTTATTTTAAACAATATTAAAAGATTTTTTATTTTATTTTCTTCCAATTTCTTGTGGTTGTGGTGGAAGAAGGTGGGGGGTAGAAAAGTGGCCAGGCTTGCTAGGAGCAGCCATGAAGTGTGCTTGACTGTTTATATTTAAAGTGGTTGTTCAATTATGCTTTTAATTCTCCTCTTCTTGTAGTTTTTAAATATTTTTCCCATCTCTTATGCTAGATGACAAATGTGCCTATCTTATTACCCATCATCTATTAGGGGGAAGTTAGGTTGAATTTCGTGGCTGATAAATAAAGTTGGTCAAACAAGCCAAACTAGTGCATTTAATCCTTTGTACTCTTACATGCAAGGAAATTAATGTTCTGTGCAAATTTTTAATCTTGCATGAAAACTCACTTAGCAATGTGACATTCCACTGTTAAATTTATATCATAGAATTCAGTACAGCTTACTCCTCCACAGCCTAAGGTTGTATGCAACATCAATGAAATGTGTCAATTTTGTGATATGTACTTTTTTCATCAGTTATTACTCTGAAGAATTTAAGCTTGACTTTTGGCTTGCTTGACTAAACAATGCTAGCCAAATTAAATAAAGTCAGAAAGTTTGGCAACAAATACATATCAATATACAGTATATATACATACTGTGTGTATATATATATAAACAAACATATACATACACACTGTACTGATATGGTAAGAAAGATGTATAGCTGTGTCAGCATATATTGTTCTGGAGCAGCCCATATATAAAAATATAACATGAATATATATTTTCAGGTCAACAAAATACTGATGCAAGGTTCTTTGTCTCTCTTCAGCACTGGTGTGGACAAGTGTAAGAATGTGCATGATGTATTTGTATATACAAGGCATACAGGTATGCGTGTTACCATATGTATAGTGGCAGGAATAGTGGGGACTGACTGTTTAAATGTGTTATTTTAGTACAGGGGTTGAGTGCGTATCAGGTTTAGTTTTTGTGCGTTGTGTGCAGAGATGTGTGTATAATGAGGGTATACACTCCATGCTGTGGTGAGCTTGTGGTCATGTCAACAACACAGGTCATGGAAGGGTCATAAAGGCCCCCAAGCTAAAGTTACAGACAGCAGCATTAGACGAGAAGCATTCAGAAGCAGGTGTAAGGTACGAAGAAAATATCAATAAATACCCGTCTCTCCTGTTGAAGTGCGACAAAACATATAAACGTAATATTTAGTACAATATTTCAACTTTATCTACCATTAGCTACAACATTAAAATTCTCTGAACTACAAAAAACTATACTCTATAGACATCCTATGAAATTCTTACATTAAAAGCTCGCCTTAAAGCATCATGACTACGGATGTCTCTATTTTACTTTTCCGATACATTAACTGAACTTAGACAAACACACAGATTCTTTACCTTAAGTTCGGTTTTAGAATCCAAATGAACATCTTCAAAACAAAGGGTAACTGAGGAGGCAAAAATTAGGATAAGGACAATCCACTCAAAGTAGGGGCTGTCAACCACATAAAGGCAGCCTTGTCGCACATGGTACCACTTCTTGTAGGAGTTTGTCTGTGTACAACGGCTACAACACTGTAATCTGAAAGAGGAGTACTAATTTTGATGACAGCATGTTAGATAACATGAAAGACAAAGCAATATAGGAGTGAATGTTTAACAGTTCCAAGAATGATTGACAGCAAGAATGATTTTAAAAATCAACACGGCTCCAAAGGAAAATACATTAAGGGTCCTAGCAAATGATGCCTCTGACATTTTTTATAAATATTTTTCTTTGTTTTGGCTTTATCAAATATAAATATTTTGTGTATATTATTTGGTACAATTGTGGCAAGTTCCTATATGGTTGGTACTAGGGATGTGCCAAGATGTCCATATCAGTGGTATCGGCTGATTCTGATGGTACTGGTATCAGCCTAAAATTGAATGTCAGTATCAAATACAGCGGTATCTTGAGTTTTGTACCGCTCCCAACTCGAACAATTTTTTAAGTATTATTGTAAGTAGTACTTTCCTAAGTGTATTTTTAGGTGTCTGAAATGGACTAATCTAATTTACATTATTCCTTATGGGAACAAATTCATTCAGTAAAGGCACTTGAACAGCCTTCTGGAACAAATTATGTACGGAACTCTGGGTACCACTGTAATCTGTTAGGGCATCAGTAGGCATTGGCTAATTCTTGTGGTATTGGTATTGGCCTAAAACTGTACATCAGTACCTGCAAATTATTAGTATTGTCCCATTGATAGTTGGTACAATTTGGAAAGGAAATGTGGCTTGTATTATGTTTTTGATATGCACAGTGTGTAGGGAAATATACCTAGCTACACCAACTTGGCCTAGCAGGTCTACATTAAGCCTCTTCAAACTTTTCAAATGTTTAAACCCTTTCAGGGTTCAGAGGCCAAATTTCAAAGTGTGCACCAGGGTCCAAGAATTTTAAAAAGATAATTGCTATTTTTTCATGAAATGGCGGAGAATCTTTTTCTGAAGGTAATAAAACAAAAAGTACGAAATTTGATGGAAAACTGACGAAATTATGCTCTCGCGAATTTTGATGTGTCAGCGATATTTACGAATTGGTGATTTTGCCGACTTTGACTCCCATTTTAGGGCAATTACAGTATTCCAGTCAACCAAATTCTTAGTTATTTCACTAGTATTACTTCTATTTTATCGACTGAGCACAAGAAATCGCCAAGTCAACTGTTTCAACAAAATAAAGTGACCGGAAATTGGTAATTTGGCCAATTTAATGCAAAGTTCAAAATATTCCAATTTCAAAATAGGGTCCAGAATAAACAATGCAGGCATTCCTGGCACTAAACTAACATTTCCTCTGTTCATTAGTTACGTTTTCAGGCTTTACAAATGAATTCCATTTTGATTTTTTATTCACAAAATGAATTTTTATTCAAACCAAAAAATAGAAGATTTACTGTTATGCAATACTGTAATAACTGTATAACTAATATCACCACATTTGTGAATGTATATTAGACCCACCAGCTGTCATGTATTAGACTTTTGAGGTCATTTGTTTACTCTTAAACATCGGCAAAAATTTAACATCTACTTTGAGCTCAGTTTCAAGCCATTTCCAATACTAAAACCAATCAAAATCATCTCTATTTCTGTAGTATATCTTCCATTCTATCAAATGAGACCAAGAAATTGCAAATACAACTATAAAAAACATACGAAAAAACACTGCAAAGTGGCTGTTTTAATAGAAAATTACGGTCTCAGTTTTTTTCTCTCATTATGCACTGTGTGCTGCAGGATTTGTTTTATGTGGTGCACACATACCACACAGATGTATTCTGTCATATCTAGGCCCAAATTTACTGCTCACAGCTTATTAGAGTGAGTTGAGCTCATGGCTTAGATCTAAGGTTTGGACCCTGAACGTAAAGCCGTAGATCTATGGTACGGACCCTGAAAGGGTTAAGTAACAACTAACAGGACATTAGGCATGTTTTATTATAGAGTTTTTACCTGTAGAATATAAAAAATTACTTGCAAATTTGGAAGTGTCTGAACTGTAACTATTTTCCACATTTCCTTCATTTCACATAACCTTAATTTGCACAAGGTACTAATTTTTAGGAATGTATCTCAAGGTTGAGAAGGTTTACTCTGTGTACCCAGTGAGTTGTACATACGGGGACAGGCTCAGCTTCTCTTTCTGTGTCTGCATTTGCCTATATATGATTGCATAGGTCAAGTCCTAGCTCCTGGTCCTGGTCCACAATGTTCAGATTTCCAAATTTACTCCTTCCTAGCCTCATGGGCCCTATCATAACTGCTCTTTAAAACTATGTATGGAGAAAGCCTCTGCTACTTCTTTGAGATCATTTCACTTCTCAACCACTGAGTCTGAAGAAATACTTTCTGACATCCCTGTGACTCATTTGTGTTTAACTTACAGTTGTGTTCCTGTGTCCCTGTCTACTCTATCAATTCCTCTAAGTATTTTGCACCTTACCATATCTCCCCTGATTATAAATTACAGGTTCAAACACCACCAGTTCTGTAATTTGTTTGCAACTGTATTATTATAATTTCATGAGTCGCTCCCATGGTTCTTCTATCTTGCACTGTTGCTTAATCCAATTGTTAGTCTCCCCTCGTAGCTCATGCCCCTTGGCTCTGGAATAAGCCTTGTTCCATGCTTCTGTACTTTCTCCAGTTCTTTCAACATGCTTTTTCAGGTGTGGGTTTCATACTGGTGCCACACACTCCAAGATGGGCTTGATGTAATACAGAGGGCCCAGAATGACTTAGTCGAGATTCCTAAAGGCTAATCTTTAATTTACCAGACAAGTTGAAACATAAAAATAAAATATAATTTTATTTCTTATGCATTATACAAAAAAGTTACAGTAGTTACACAGTCCAAGTGATTGTGTTTAGAAATTGATCTTGGTATAACAAATAATTTGGTGCAATTGTAGGCTCAGAAGAAGGCCCCTAATTATGTGATGCATTTCAAGACTAATCATAAGGCTTACATACTATTTCAATCTAGACTTAGTATATTATTAATGATATTGAGTATCAGTGCCTCTGACATAATGTGTTGGACTTAACCTGTTAAGAAACTATGCAGATAAGACAAATACAAAACTATCAGTAGCTGCAAAAGTTCCTTAACTTCCAATTGCTTCAGAACTCTATTAAAAAATACTTCTTTAATATGAAATGATTACTGCATTGACTGTTAATATCAACAATATTTGGGAGTTCAGTTTAGACTGCTTTCTCTTCATATTTACATGTTTTATTAAACTTAGCATTCAAGTAATCAAACTTTAATTATGCTCTATAAGGTCATTTAAGTCCCAGTTATAAGGACTGATCTTAGTATGCCACTCACTTTTTTTTATTATTTCCATCTGTAGCCTTTCTTGAGGCATTATTGCTATTAGGCACAATGTTAGCCAGCAACACTTTCAAGAAACAACTGACCACATGAAGCCAGCAATGCTGGCATAGGAGAACAATTTTTTTTTTTTTTTTTTTTTTCCCAACAAGTCGGCCGTCTCCCACCGAGGCAGGGTGACCCAAAACAAAGAAAATCCCCAAAAAGAAAATACTTTCATCATCATTCAACACTTTCACCACACTCACACATTATCACTGCTTTTGCGGAGGTGCTCAGAATACAACAGTTTAGAAGCATATACGTATAAAAATACACAACATATCCCTCCAAACTGCCAATATCCCAAAACCCCTCCTTTAAAGTGCAGGCATTGTACTTCCTATTTCCAGGACTCAAGTCCGACTATATGAAAATAACCGGTTTCCCTGAATCCCTTCACTAAATATTACCCTGCTCACACTCCAACAGATCGTCAGGTCCCAAGTATCATTCGTCTCCATTCACTCCTATCTAACATGCTCATGCACGCTTGCTGGAAGTCCAAGCCCCTCGCCCACAAAACCTCCTTTACCCCCTCTTTCGAGGATGACCCCTACCCCTCCTTCCTTCCCCTATAGATTTATATGCTTTCCATGTCATTCTACTTTGATCCATTCTCTCTAAATGACCAAACCACCTCAACAACCCCTCTTCTGCCCTCTGACTAATGCTTTTATTAACTCCACACCTTCTCCTAATTTCCACACTCCAAATTTTCTGCATAATATTTACACCACACATTGCCCTTAGACAGGACATCTCCACTGCCTCCAACCGTCTCCTCGCTGCTGCATTTACCACCCAAGCTTCACATCCATGTAAGTGTTGGTACTACTATACTTTCATACATTCCCTTCTTTGCCTCCATAGATAACGTTTTTTGACTCCACATATACCTCAACGCAACACTCACTATTTTTCCCTCATCAATTCTATGATTAACCTCATCCTTCATAAATCCATCCGCCGACACGTCAACTCCCAAGTATCTGAAAACATTCACTTCTTCCATACTCCTCCTCCCCAATTTGATATCCAATTTTTCTTTATCTAAATCATTTGATACCCTCATCACCTTACTCTTTTCTATGTTCACTTTCAACATATTTATATTAAAAATAATAGTGTAAATAACTGAAAACTTATCAGTGTCAATATGAATGATTTTTTTTCTTAAATTACTATACAAACAATATTAAATATTTAGCCTTTATTTGACAGAAATAACAAAATGAATAATATCAAACCTGAATAAGAGAACAAATGAACACACCCCCACACCACTTAATTTATTTCGCTCACTTTTAATTTATTTTTGCCCAAACAAAGGAGAACTACGTATACAACACTACTATTTACCGCAACACCATGCACGGATCAGGCCGCAGGGGCATTGACTCCCAGAACACCTTCCAGGTATGCATGTTTTTCTATAGAGATAGCACCCTAAATTCAAGGGCTTTTATTCATTTAGAATCTAGACTACCAGTAATTCAACATTACATCTGTATAATAAAGTTTGTTTCAGGATTTAGCTTCAGAGGACTTATCAGCTTAAATCTCACTAATAAAACAATATTTATAAGAAAATATGATTAAAAAAAAAGGAGAAAAATTTAAGAAAGTGAAAGCCAATGAGTATTTTGAACTCTTATGGTTGGTTTTCAATTTAGGAGTTGAACATCAAGCCCCCAAAAATGAGGCTTGGATAATGGGAGGCAATAAGTTCAGTGCAAACAAGGAAAAACCTGGTCCAATTACTTGTATCACAATTCTCTCACTAGCATCAATGTACCTCTCTTGAGGGGCATCCATTGGTAAAAATGTGTGATAACTGAATTCTATAAATTAAAATCCTGCAAACTATATAGGATTTCGCAAGGGAAAATACATAACCATATTTCATGAAAATAATAATTGTTAAAAACTAGAATATTAATGTACTGAATTTAAATTATAAAAAAAAATAACTGATAGTAATAAACAATTTTATTTCAAAAGCACATTTAAAAGGTCTAATGTAATCAAGTTATTTATGAAGGGCTAATTGATAAGCACAATTCTACACACAAAACAAAATGGAATTCATTTATTATAGTAAAGCTTAATGAATCTCTGAAATCTCACTTGTTAAAAAACTGTTTGGGAAAACAGTCTGCAGGTTCCTTGGCTATAATTTCTGTCCTCTTGAATCTTGGGTCCTCATCATCTTTAACCCCTCCAGTGATAGTATCCACATAGCTAACAACAGCACTCCAACTCTGAGTCTTGTTCAGCACATTTGGAATATCCTTCTTCACCGTCTAAGTAAAAAAAAGTAATTCTGTAATCCTATGAAACTAAAAGACAAAAAATACTATGCAATATAAGCTACAACAAACGTACAATTTCCTCGGCAAAGAGTAATGGCAAGGTTCTTCCTCACATAATACATTAGTTAAATAAGCAAAATGCTAATATACAAAATTTAGCACAAGATTTGTACACAATTACAGTACTGGCATTCTATAAAAGATGCCAAAACCATTGTTTTATCCAGCAAATTAAAGCTGTGTAAGACTACAGTACTATAATGCTTGATAATCAAAGTAGTCACCCCCACTGAATGTCAGTTTGGTCAAATTAAATTTGTAATATAAAAAAGATACATTAGAAAACACACAGTTTGCCCTCTATGTCAAATGGTGTAGCAGTGTGCACAAACATAGCCGAGATCTGTGCTCTCCCATGACTGACATTAGCATTATAGTCCTGGGAGAGCGTTAAACCATTAGGGGATCATACAGTGGCTAGGAAATAGGTGGTAATTAAGTTTGTTTCAAGGAAGAGGACCATAGCTTCAATTTGCTACTATAGTTCAAGTGGACTTATTTCCTTGGATATTGTTCTGATCTCATTAAAATTTAAATTAAAAATAAAGTGGGGAAAAAGAGGGGTCTGGAGATGGAGAAAAAATCAAACCTTCACAAATTAAGCATTCAATGGTAAATTTTACATTATAAATTTATGCAGCAGCATTTACTGAAGTACCATTCCAATGACTAAAGCTTAAATTTTTTAGAAGAGCCAGCCTAAAATCATACGTTTCTGTTACCTGATTAATCCATCAAGCATTTTTCAAAATATTTTATAATAAATTTAAATTTTGCATGGCTAATGGTTAGCAGAAAATATGACTAATGGTTTTAAAACTGAAATTCAATAAGAAATTAACATTCAAAGAATACTAGAGATTATATTGGTGAGAAAGTTAAAAGATAGACTAAAACATTTTACATAGTTATCCTACCAGGAAAAATGATAACTGAGTATTGGGAAGGAATCGAGGGGGTTCAGGGAAGGTTCAAGGTAAGTATTATGTTAATTACTCATACACAACTGTCATATATACAACACATCAATAATATGATTTTAAAATAAGAAATATACCAAATTTGTTTTGCATGTACACATCTCTGATTAAACAAGTCTATGGAGAAACTCAACTAGATTAGCATAAAATTAATACCAGTTTTGGTGAGAAGAATTAGTGTCATTAAACAGGGGTGACCAGTATTTAAAATGATGACAATGAAATCATGCACCATTCAAAGGGACTTAATGTAAACATGTTTTGCATCTTTGCCATGCATTGTCTTCAAATCTACCGAAGAAGCCAGAAGCTGGAACTCTAAAGCTAAGACTCAAGTAAGCATGTAATTATATTATATAATTAATTTCATTAATTGGAGCAAGTGTAGATACAATAAAAAAGTAATTATGGCAATGAGTTAGTAAATATAGATGGTTATATTTTAATTTCTGCTTGTTAATCCTACAGTTATGGTTAATATAATAAACCAACTTTCACTAGTGACTTCATATTGGTGGGAAGAAACAAAACTTTTTGTGCCTAGATGTCCTAGATGATGACCATAATAATGCAAGTTTGTGACATGTTTATCCAGCACTTTAAAGCCTCATCACACCCTGATATACCTTTGAAGAGTTTCGAGAGAGTATCTACTCTCAGAGCCTGGCCATGGGCTAGGCTCGTCTGGTGCTTGCCTGGTCAACCAGGCTATTGCTGTTGGAGGCCCGCTGTCCTACATATCCATCACAGCCTGGTTGATCTGGCACCCAGTGAAGATACTTGTCCAGTTTCCTCTTGAAGACTTTTACACTTGTTCCAGCCATGTTTCTGATATCTTCTGGTAAGATGTTGAATAGTCTGGGACCCCGGATGTTGATAGTGTTCCCTTATTGTCTCCGCCGCACCCCTGCTCCTCACTGGGTTTATTTTACACTTCCTCCCATATCTCTCACTCCAGTACGTTATTATGGCAGTGTGCAGATTTGGGACCAAGCCCTCGAGTATTTTCCAGGTATATATTATCATGCATCTCTCTCTCCTCCGCTCCAATGAATACATGTTCAAGACTTGCAGGCGTTCCCAGTAGTTTAGGTGCTTTACAGGCTCAATGTGAGCCATAAACAATCCCTGTATTTGTTCCAGTTCCGATATTTCTCCTGCTTTGAACGGGGCCATCAGCATTGAGCAATATTCTAAGTGAGGGAGCACTAGCAATTTGAAGTGTCACCATCGGCATTATTTCCCTTGTTTTGAAAGTTCTCAATACCCACCCCGTCATCTTCCTGGCTGTCGTGATCTTTGTCCTGTTATGGTCTTTAAAAGAAAGGTCCACTGACATGATTATTCCCAGGACTTTTAAGTGTTCCTTGTGTTCTATTTGGTGACCTTCTCAAGTTCTGTATATAGTGTTCCTTTGAGTTCTTCATTCTTTCCATACCTAAGCAGCTGGAACTCATCACCATTGAACATCATCATGTTCTCCACTGCCCAATGGAAAACTGTTTATGTCTTCCAGTACTTTTTCAGTGTCCTCTACCATTGTGACTTTCATGCTGATTTTAGTGTCATTTGCAAATGATACAAAAGTGTGCTGGGTGCTTTTGTCTGTCCGCTATGAGGATGAGAAACAGCAGAGGTGCCAGGACAGTGCCTTGGGGCACCGAGCTTTTGATCTCGCTGATGCTGGATCTTGCCCTGTTCACTACTACTACTTTCTGTGCTGTGTGTGTTAGGAAACACAAAATCCATCTGCCTACCTTCCCCATAATGCCCATGGCCTTCATTTTGTGTGCTACCACTCCATGATCGCATTTGTCAAATGCCTTTGCAAAATCTGTATAAATCACATCTGCGTTTTGGAAAGTGAATGAAAACGTGTTTGAATGGCAGTATGGGGTCACAGTGCCTTTATACAAAGGAACTATGCATGCTCTCTGCAAATCCCTAGGTACCTTACCCTCTTCCATACATTTATTAAATAATAGCACCAACCACTCCAAAACTATCCCCTACTATATCTACTACTGTGACTGCCCACTAGTATATACAAAATTAAAAAAATTAATCATTCAATAAAAAACTAGTTTATTTTGAGGCCCTTTGAAGAGTTAACCAATTAAAATGATGATATATCAGCTATAAAAAAAAGTTTATATGTAATCACTTTTTTTACAAAAATCTAAAATCAGGGTTAGATTTTCAGTAGCTATCTCAATGAATGCATCAACACTAGGTTCCTGTCATTGTTCTCAGTTGCCATGGTTCTCTTTCTCAAACTTTAAACATGAAGTACAAGGACTTTCACGGGACACTTATTTTGGATTATGCTACTTATGCCTGCATCTAATAGTAATTGCACTCTCAGCAGCATTCCACAATCTATTCCCATACACAGAAAGTTAGGCACGATCATTAGCTTGTCCCTTTCTATGAATGAAGCAGCTCTGAAGCATATTAAAAGCATGGTTACTGCATCAGTAAACTAAAAATGAAATTAAAAAAAGTACAATACTTCATCAGAAGTTCCAGATTTCTTGTTTTGACTCTTCTTTTTTTCCTTAGAGTTCCTCACAGCCTGAAGAAAAAAAAACTTGGCTAAAATCTTTTTTTTTTTTTTTCACTAAGATTGTAGAACCTAAGGGCCCAGTATCAAATTATACTTTGAATTTACTGCAGTCTGCAATGTACTGTACACATTTTGGTGTAATAAATAATATAGCAGTTTACAAAAGTGACAGTAGTTTTAACAGCAGAAGTACTTCCCATGATTATCACAAACACCTTCTTGTCTGCATATGTATGCTGATTCAGAATTTATGCTGTTATTTTAGACAATTAAAATGGTCATAAGGGATTAATATTTATTAACTGTTTTGGTGCATTACCTTGTTTTGAATATCAAATGCAAAATTTCAGACTTAAGTCTAGTAGTCAGTGAGAAAATTCTAGTCAATAATCTAATAAAAATTACCTAACTACTATACTGGTATATTTTAACTCAATGCCCTTTTTTAATTAAAGTTTGCAGTGCATTAGTTCTTGAGCTGCATAATGCAGCTCAAGAACTTCTCAGCCCTATTTTAATTCTTCTGCTAGTATTACGGGTCAGGCCTGAAAGGCAGGGAAGGAAAAGGGGAAGGTTGATGGCACATTAATGTTAAATGAGGAACAAAGACAAGCTGAATTAATGAGACAGTGCTAAAGATGTTCCAGTACCAATTTTTTTTACAGCATGACATTTTATTTTAATTAAAATATGGAGATAATCACCAACAAAAACTATTTATATCTTATTCTGCTTAATAGTCATGCACGTGTACTTACCTGGATACCTGGGTATACCTGGACTTGTTTAACTGTACAAGATAGGAAAACTGTGTGGAAGACATCAAGCTTCATTTCCTGAGTCTGCCTCTTGACCATCAAATGGCCAGAATGCCTCAAAACCCTATTTTTGTACATGCCTATATTATTATTTTATTATCACACTGGCCGAATCCCACCAAGGCAGGGTGGCCCGAAAAAGAAAAACTTTCACCATCATTCACTCCATCACTGTCTTGCCAGAAGGGTGCTTTACACTACAGTTTTTAAACTGCAACATAACACCCCTCCTTCAGAGTGCAGGCACTGTACTTCCCATCTCCAGGACTCAAGTCCGGCCTGCCGGTTTCCCTGAACCCTTTCATAAATGTTACTTTGCTCACACATGCCTATATGTACCCTTATTTACGTGGTTTCAGGGGTTGAATTTCAGCTACTGGCCCCCATCTCTCCAATGGCTATTAGTGGGTCCCCCCTCTCCTAGTTTTATGAATCCTTCATACCTATTCTTAAAGGTATGTATAGATCATGCCTTTCCCACTTTACCATATAGGTATTTCCACTTCTTGACCACTCTGAGGTTAAAGAAATATGCATGTATATCTGAAAATCCCCAAGACTGTCCCTGTCCACTATCAGTACTGTATTTTGTATGTCATTATGTTACCTTGGTTCCTGTCCTCTAGTCTTGATACAAACCTTTGCACTTTCAGCATCTTCTTGACCTACCGTATCAGGTATGGGTTTCATACTGGTGCCACTGACTCAAAGATGGACATGATATGCTGTACATGTGTCATGAATGACTCCTTGTCAAGTTCCTAAAAGCTCACCTTTCATTTGTCAAATGAATGTTTGCTGCAGAGATTAATCACTTGATGCTCGCCTCAAGTAATGTGCTCAGTGATATGCTCACCCTGAACTTTCTCTTTCTGGGAGAATTGCAGCCTGTCCCCAGAGCCTGTACTCCTGCATTTCTTCTTTCAACAAACCGGCCGTATCCCACTGACGCAGGGTGGCTCAAAAGAAAAACAAAAGTTTCTCCAATTTAACTTTAGTAATGTATACTGGAGAAGTGGTTACTAGCCCCTTGCTCCCCGCATGTTAGTCGCCTCTTACGACACGCATGGCTTATGGAGGAAGAATTCTGTTCCACTTCTCTGGGGGTTAAATCCTAATTGTCACTTGTGAGATCCATCCTGCAGCTTCTCCATTCTCTGGGTCAGTTTTTAATGATTCTGAAGAGCCAGTGAAATTCATAAGAAATACAATAACTTACCTGGACAAAAAAAAATTGCTGCAAGTTCAATGACCAATCACTATTCATTGTTATCCCTTCAACAATCGACATCTTGAGTCTCTACTCAAGGTGGAAGGTTTGGTTGGTGACCATAAGGAAACTGCTTAGCGAGTTTATTTGCTATTGATGGTTTTACGATGGATAATGTGTAGGAACGTCGAGTTTTTTCTAGTTATTGAATGGAAAGCTAAATTTTGAAGCACTTAAAGCTGTAATATGATCAAAAGTGAGATAACCCATACACTGGAGGGCAATCATTGCCCAGATCAACAAAGACAATGCTTTTCCTTCTTCAAAGGAAATGTATTAGTTATCTTAAGGTATCTACTTTTACTACTCTTATTTTGGAACACTTTTAGAACTAGATACATGTTCTTTAACCTTAAATACTTTTATTTATTTTTGTTACAGTATCATACCAGCTGGTCACTTTTTTGCACCACTGAGTTTGAATTACCTAGACCAATATATTTTCAGCTACTGAGAGACACTCTGGAATATTCTAATGATTAGTTCCCATCATATTAAGCAAGACAAATATACTCCCTCATATCTCTGTTGCATTGGTGCAATATGTGCATCCCATTCTTAGTATTAAAAAACTATTGCAAATTACTGAAAAGCACACAATTCTAACCCTCACAATGGCGTTCTCATACATAACTGTCAAACTGTAGCTGACTTTCTATATCAGACTGTTTTGCTTTCGTACCCATCAAGATACGCAGAATTTGCTCCGGCACCTAGACTTACCGGGAACATAATGTATAGTCTCTCACCTGCCAGTGCTTCCCTTTAGGTCCCCCATTAGGTTCTCCATGAGCATCTTTGGCTTGTGGATCGAAGCTCACTTCCTGAAAACCGTCAATATCCTTAGAGCTTGACCGGTGTAGGTCACTGAAGCTCATCTGAGGAGGTAATGCTAATATTAAGCAAATTCCTTCTGCTGGTGGACTGCAATTGTTAGGTGGAAGAAATTGTGAGAAGGAAAGGTATACTGCATCAAAGAATACTTCAGTGCAGCATTTGCAGGGAGGAGGTTTTACATACTCTGATCAGTTGGCAAAAGTACAAAGGTGCAAAAATGTAATAAATGCTAATAATGATTTTAAAGCATGCAAAAAATATATTATTCGTATGTAAGAATAAATATTCTAGGTAGAACTATTGTAAAGCCATAATGCTTTGCTAATTAAACAACTTTTAAAAAGTGAAAAAATTAAGGTAATATATTGCATTCAAAATCTGTAAAAAAGTTTTTGTAAGAACTTCATGCATTCTAGTCAGAATAAATAATTAGCTTATACAATGAATGAAAAATTTTAGTATCAAAGTTCTTAGCAAATTTGTATCTAATGCATATTTACTTACCTGTATATCCATAAGCAACCAGATTTAGCTTTTTTCATAATCCAGCATATTTTATATATACTGTGTGTTACATGACTAAAGAAATAGTACCATCTATCTAATTGCCATTTATATATGTAAAGAACACTACCACACACTTCTTGTGCTAAGCTTCCAGTAATTAAAAAATAATTCCCTTTATTGATTCACCTGTTATCAATGACTATTACTGTATTTAACACAGCTTTTTAACAAGGCAATGTAACCCAAGTGTACCCGTGGGCTTGACCAGATGATGGTGAAAACAGTGGTCAACCTCACAGGCTGGCTACAACACCACAGGTCATTCGACTAAATGCATATTAACTCGGAACAATTTTTTTCCTTCCATGCTTGAAAGGTGGTTACTGAGATAGTGTGAGAATGAATTCATAAGATCTTAGCAATGTCTGAAATATTCAGTTAAGTCAATTCATGGCAGTAGATGCAAAATTCCCCCAATGAAAAGCAATGGTGTCACAAGTACACAGAGACAACACAATAAGTTCCTGAACCTGTATTTCCTGGAACGCAGGTGGGAGAGATACATGATTATATACACCTGGAAAATCCTAGAGGGACTAGTACCGAACTTGCACACGAAAATCACTCGCTACGAAAGCAAAAGACTTGGCAGACGATGCAACATCCCCCCAATGAAAAGCAGGGGCGTCACTAGCACGTTAAGAGACCATACAATAAGTGTCAGGGGCCCGAGACTGTTCAACTGCCTCCCAGCATACATAAAGGGGATTACCAACAGACCCCTGGCAGTCTTCAAGCTGGCACTGGACAAGCACCTAAAGTCGGTTCCTGATCAGCCGGGCTGTGGCTCGTACGTTGGTTTGCGTGCAGCCAGCAGTAACAGCCTGGTTGATCAGGCTCTGATCCACCAGGAGGCCTGGTCACAGACCGGGCCACGGGGGCGTTGACCCCCGGAACTCTCTCCAGGTAAACTCCAGGTAAGTGTCAGGGGCCCAAGATTGTTCAATGCCTCCCAGCATATATAAGGGGGATTACCAAGAGACCCCTAGCTGTCTTCAAGAAGGCACTGAACAGGCACCTAAAGTCAGTACCTGACCAGCTGGCTATGGTTTGTATGTCAGTTTGTGCATGGCAAGCAGTAACAGCCTGGTTGATCAGACCCTGATCCACCACGAGGCCTGGTCACAGACTGGGCCATGGGGCGGTGACCCCCAAAACCCTCCCCAGGTACATTGGAGAGGTATATGCTTAAATATATACAACTACACTATGTAGTTTGCCTAATTTCCTGAATCTTCATTTTTTTTTTTTTTTTTTTTTTTTTTCAACAAGTCGGCCGTCTCCCACCGAGGCAGGTATTCCTTTTGCTTTAAGTTGAAAATATAAATTATTTCTTTCCAAACCTGGTAACTAAACAGAACTGCAAATGTAAAATCATGACTTCACCACAGACATCCTAATCTTGATGGGATACAATAAGATTTTGCTTCCCCATACTTGCCTCTCCCTGGACTAATAAATACTTTAGTCTTTGGAACATGTTTAACTTGGTCTGACTTTGTCTCTTCACTTTCTAATGACTGAATTTTTAACTTTCCTCCATTTTCTCTTTATCATGGCTTTATAATGGTTCAGAACTGGTAAACTTTACCCAATTTTCATTTTCAGTTTATAGGTAGGTTGTAAATTTTTTCAGCCATGATGATACAGTGATATTCTTAATAAGTTTATTTGTCCTAAGAGTAAGACAGGGAAAAAAAAAAACTAACATACAAGACTTCTTGGAATTCACATGATTCATAACAAAAATTGCAGGAGGAATACTGTTTACCTGGACTTTATCTGGAGAGAGTTCTGGGGGTCAACGCCCCCGTGGCCTGGTCTGTGACCAGGCCTCATGGTGGACCAGAACCTGATCAACCAGGCTGTTACTGCTGGCTGCACGCAATCCAATGTACGAGCCACAGCCCGGCTGGTCAGGTACCGACTTAAGTGCTTGTCCAGTGCCTGCTTGAAGACAGCCAGGGGTCTATTGGTAATCCCCCTTATGTATGCTGGGAGGCAGTCGAATAGTCTCGGACCCCTGACACTTATTGTACTGTCTCTTAACATGTGTTGCAACCCCTGAATGGGTTACAATGATTATGTATATATATAATGTATATTATCTTTTCATATAATTTTATATTGCTTATATTTGCGATAATAGCTAAATCATGAATATATTGCTTTATATTCTTATTTGACTTATGTTGTTAGGATGTACATAATATGTGCTCAGTTCATGTCTTGATTGTCAAACTACTGTAATTATCGCTTGTCGCTCGTTATACTGCCGGCTTCTGAGCTGTGCTGTCCACGGGGCTATCACGTGATCGAGGGGGGGTGTCCTCACCTCTCGTGAAGTATACAGTCTGCTCGAGACTCGCTTGGTGGTTGGACAGATTGTCTGTCTCATTATTCTTGTTAGTTCTGTAGAACTCTGTTCACAGAACATTGTATAGACTTAGTGATTTTCGACGTTGTACTGAGGTTGTGTGTCGCTTAGACACTCTGAACATCTCAGGTCCTTAGCTATAGCTTCTGACCTAATTTTGTACTGGTTTCTGTGTATTGTCACAGTCAGGGTTTTTCCTATGCTGAACTTAGATTCAGTAGTATGGGAGTTTTGTAACTTTTGTGGAGGATCTGCTGATGGTCCCTACTTAGTGTCGTTATATTATCTCCTTGATCCTGATTGTGTCGCAGTCGCTTGTTATATGGCTATTGGGCTTAGCATTCTTTTCATTGTTCAAGCAGACTGTTCTGGTTGCCAGTCGGTCAAGAAGTTAGTTTATGTGAGGACTTTGTCAGTCACTTGTTTAAGTCTAGTCGAGTCGTGAGACATAGTGAACTACTTAGAGCACTTACACGCATACACACTTACTTGTACATATTTGTAATATCTTATTAAATGTTAATGTACCAGACGGTACTTAAGAATTATAAATGTGATATGTGCTTTCAGCACAATAATATTGAACTCGAGAGAAGCGATTAATATTATTTTGATTACTGTGATTAATTTAATTTAATTTACTTTGATAATATACCTCTAGACTTAATAAATTTATTAAATTTTGATTTCTCTAGTTAGTAGCCTACCAGTTGTAATCCTGAAGCACTATTGAATAATACTGAATTCTAATGGATAATTGGACAAGGATACTGACTACTTGTTACGAAAACCCAGTAACAGGCTGGATGCTAGAAGGGCAGTCCTTTCTAGTATTCACTGGAGATCTCTAAGCTTTTAGAATCGCGTTTTTTGTAACAACATGCTAGTGACACCCCTGCTTTTCATTGGGGGGATGTTGCATCATCTGCCGAGTTTTTTGCTTTCGTTGTGAGTGAATTTCGTGTGCAAGTTCGATACTAGTCCCTCTAGGATTTTCCAGGTGTATATAATTGTGCATCTCTCCCGCCTGCGTTCCAGGGAGTACAGGTTCAGGAACTTCAAGCGCTCCCAGTAATTGAGGTGTTTTATCTCCGTTATGCATCCCATGAAGATTCTCTGTACATTTTCTAGGTCAGCAATTTCACCTGCCTTGAAAGGTGCTGTTAGTGTGCAGGAATATTCCAGCCTAGCTAGAACAAGCAACCTGAACAGTGTCATCATGGGCTTGGCATCCCTAGTTTTGAAGGTTCTCATTACCCATCCTGTCATTTTTCTAGCAGATGCAAATGATACAATGTTATGGTCCTTGAAGGTGAGATCCTCCGACATGATCACTCCCAGGTCTTTGACAATGGTTTTTCGCTCTATTTTGTGGCTGGAATTTGTTTTGTACTCTGATTAAGTTTTAATTTCCTCATGTTTACCATATCGGAGTAATTGAAATTTCTCATCATTGAACTTCATATTGTTTTCTGCAGCCCATTGAAAGATTTGGTTGATGTCTGCCTGGAGCCTTGCAGTGTCTGCAATGGAAGACACTATCATGCAGATTCGGGTGTCATCTGCAAAGGAAGACATGGTGCTGTGGCTGACATCCTTGTCTATGTCAGATATGAGGATGAGAAACAAGATGGGAGCGAGTATTGTGCCTTGTGGAACAGAGCTTTTCACCATAGCTGCCTCAGACTTTACTCTGTTGACTACTACACTTTGTGTTCTGTTAGTGAGGAAATTGTAGATCCATCTACCAACTTTTCCTGTTATTCCTTTAGCACGCATTTTGTGCTCTATTATGCCATGGTCACACTTGTCCAAGGCTTTTGCAAAGTCTGTATATGTTGTGCAAGACAGGTATACAATACCGACAAGATGTTGTAAACACCACCTCCAAGGCTGAGGGACTGATTACCTCATCTTTTGTATATAGTTCTTCTGTTTTCTAATTATGTCCAAGAATTTGTATTGATAAAGCCACTGGATGGCTGTATATATTATATCTGCATTTTTTTTCTAGTGCATCTAGGACCTTGTCGTAGTGATCCAGTAGTTGGGACAGACATGAGCGACCTGCTATAAACCCATGTTGCCCTGGGTTGTGTAATTGATGGGTATTTAGATGGGTGGCAATCTTGCTTCTTAGGACTCTTTCAAAGATTTTTATGATATGGGATGTTAGTGCTATTGGTCTGTAGTTCTTTGCTATTGCTTTAGTGCCCCCTTTGTGGAGTGGGGCTATGTCTGTTGTTTTTAGTAACTGTGGGACGACCCCCATGTCCATGCTCCCTCTCCCTAGGATGGTAAAAACTCGTGATAGGGGCTTCTTGCAGTTCTTGGTGAACACTGAGTTCCACGAGTCTGGCCCTGGGGCAGAGTGCATGGGCATGTCACTTATCGCCTGTTCAAAGTCATTTGGGGTCATGATAACATCAGACAAGCTTGTGTTTACCAAATTCTGTGGCTCTCATAAAAAAATTCATTTTGATCTTCAACTCTCAGTCTGGTTAATGGCTTGCTAAAAACCGAGTCATACTGGGACTTGAGTAGCTCACTCATTTCCTTGCTGTCATCTGTGTAGGACCCATCTTGTTTAAGTAGGGGCCCAATACTGGATGTTGTTCTCGACTTAGATTTGGCATAAGAAAAGAAATACTTTGGGTTTCTTTCGATTTAATTTATGCATAGATTACTTCCTCCATCCATGTTTCATGGAGTACCACATATATAGTGTAAATTACTAGTTTTAAGGAAGGTTTTTTTTTTAACCCTTTGACTGTTTTGGTCGCATATATACATCTTACGAGCCAGCATTTCGGACGTGTATATACTCAATAATTCTAGCGGCTTCAAATCAAACAGGAGAAAGCTGATAGACCCACATGTGAGAGAATGGGTCTGTGTAGCCACTGTGCACCACAAAAAAAAAATCCTGCAGCAAGCAGTGCACGAGAAAAAAAAGACTTTTTGGATTAAAACGCCGAATTTGAGGTGTGTTTTCGTATAGTACATGTATTTATTGTTGTATTCTCGTTTTCATGGTCTCGCTTGACAAAATGGAAAACATTTCAGAAATAGAGATGATTTTGATTAGTTTCACGATGAAAATGACCTTGAAATTGAGCTCAAAGTAGCAGAAATGTTCAATTTTTACCAATGTTCAAGAGTAAGCAAATCACACCACACGTCCAATACACGTCAACTGGGGAGTCCAATATTCTTTCACTAGTGCATTGATATTATTTATACCATTTTTACAATAATGCAGTAGTCTGCATAACAGTAAATTTAGTATTTTTTGTATGAATAAAAAATCAAAACAGAAAGCAAGAGTAATATAAGAGGGACCTAGAGACGTGACTAATGAACAGAGGATAAGCTATTTTTGTGCCAAGAATGTGTACATTGTTTATTCTGGATCCTATTTTGAAACTGGCACCTTTTTTATTTTGTGTGAAATTGGCCAAATTGCCAATTTCTGACCGCTTTATTGGGTAGTTTAAATAAGTAAATGGGCAGTTTCTTGTACTCAATTGATAGACAAAACGAAGTTCTAAAGAAATAGCTATGAGTTTGGTCAACTGGAACAACGAAATCAGCCAAAAACGGGGCTCATATTCGGCAAAATTGCCGATGCATATATGTCGCCGAGATCGCTAACTTCGTGGAGCATAATTCCGTGAGTTTTCGACCAAATTTCGTATTACCATCGGGAAAAGATTCTCTATCATTTCAGATTTTTTTTTTTCCAAAAATTTTGTGACATAAAATGACAGTTTCAGAAAGGGGCTTGCGAAAGTCAAAGGGTTAATAATCATTTTGTACAAGGATTTTGGCAAAATGAGACACTTTGTTCACCCAGTTGTATGTGGTTTTGAGCAGTGCAAATTCAAAACTTAAAAGTCATCATCTTATTTACTGCTCATTTTATCTGTATTTCTATTCAGTTTGGAATGGTTCATAATCCTATTATAAAAAAATGCCCAATGCTGAGGTAATACATCTAATGACCCAGCTTAAATACTATTAAATATATACTGTTCTCAGCTACTGGCTTTCAAATTTTAGAACCATGTCACAAAATACATTTTTAATATTACAGAACTAATGCAAAATAAATGTATATATGCATTTTGAAGAGTTACCAGTTAAGTTTATCTATACTGTACTTTATTTCTGACTTACCATGTCAAGCTTTTGTTGGTGAATATCATTATACAGTATATTCCATTGAGCCATGCAGCAAGCTTATGTAGCATATCTATATATATATTCAATATTTTACCTTTGTCTACCTCTATAAACAAAGTTCTTCTATACAACTGTGAAAGAAAACTGCTCCAGTGCCTGCACAACTTATGGATAAATGCCTTTTAATATGAGAATCTTAATTTGTCAATTCCACTTCAGCAGTGGTGTAAGGACACGTGAGAACCCTAATAAACGATGAGCAATACTACTGCTACTGTACGTGGCTGTGGTGATATTTTATTTGTTAGAATAAGAAAATTTCTCCTGGCATGGATCAGTCACAATGCCCCTACTTATGGATGTGGGAGGGGTCATTATGTGATTAAGTCATGTGACCATGGCCACCCACTTTCTTTTGGGTCCACCTCATAAAAATTTGAAGATCACACCAATAGATGTGATGGCAGGACTTCCACCCAGTATAAAACATAATAATCCAAACTTAGTGCCCTACGATGATAGAAGTAACAAATAGGAAATACTCACAATCCCTTGCATACGCATATCGGATTTCCTTACGACTGCCCGTGACCAAAATAAGCTGTCATAAAAGGTTTAAAAAAGCCTTACCTCATCCAGCTTCATTTTGGGGATGTTGCCATCTGATAAGTTGACTTCTGACACACTGTCTTCATTATTGTATCCATCTCCTTCAGACAAGTTTGATTCTGGAAATTGCAATTGATGGTAATCATGCTCATGCCCAAACTCATTTGAGTAATCCTGTCGATATTCCCCAACTGGGTATTCTTGAGAATATTCACGTGCAGGGTACTCTCGAAACTGTTGTTCAGTGTATTCCTGGTCCCTGTTTTCATGTTGGGAGGATACAC
>NC_091343.1:17939367-17941867 GCF_038502225.1 Cherax quadricarinatus | reverse complement strand
AATGGACCTTGCCCATTGCTTCAACATCGACTGACCCAGTGGAATTTGTTCTGTATTTCCAAAGCCAGTTGTATAGTTGTCCATTATGAAGCGGGTTTACATGTACTTATTACTATACAATACTGCACCATGAAAACTAAACACATTCTGCACAACTGTTAAACAAGAAATATGAAGAAAAAGATCAGAGAAAAATTGCGAAAAGCTTGGAGAAAAACAAAATAGTGTATCAGATTTCAGTGCAACAATACTATAGGAACTACACTTCCTAAATATTAATGTGTTATACAGTACTTCGTGCAGAACACTGTTGTCAACTGTTTTCAAACCTAAATTCACACACAGTCCAGTGACATTATATATATCTTATGGCAACCTACCATCTCCATGTTTCAGAAAATGATGCTTTCATAGCTTACAACACACTTACCGACATCCCATTTGACAACACTGGGTATTTCTGTATCTGTCAATATCTGCCTGAATCTACATCTGTCTCTCGTGTATGTGGTGTATTCACCTATATGTACTCGCCTATATGTGGTTGCAGGGGTTGAGTTATAGCTCCTAGCCCCGCCTCTTCACTGGTCGATACTAATTCATTCTCTCCCTGCTCCATGATATGTCATACCTCTTCTTAAAGCTATTTATGGAACTTGCTTCCACTGCTTCACTCTCCAGATTATTCCAGTTCCTGACAACTCTAAGACTAAAGAAATACTTCCTAACATCCCTATGATTCATCTGGGTTTTCAGTTTCCAATTGTGTCCCTTTGTTTCTGTATCCCATCTCTGAAACATTCGATCCTTGTCCACCTTGTCATGGTCTCGTAGTGGGTGAGTGTGTTAGTGTGTGAGAGAGTGTGTGTGTATGTGTGTTTTTTGTACTCACCTAGTTGTACTCGCCTAATTGAGGTTGCAGGGGTCGATTCATAGCTCCAGGCCCCGCCTCTTCACTGGTTCCTACTAGGTCACTCTCCCTGAACCGTGAGCTTTATCATACCTCTGCTTAAAGCTATGTATGGATCCTGCCTCCACTACATCACTTCCCAAACTATTCCACTTCCTGACTGCACTGTGGCTGAAGAAATACTTCCTAACATCCCTGTGATTCATCTGTGTCTTCAACTTCCAACTGTGTCCCCTTGTTGCTGTGTCTCATCTCTGGAACATCCTGTCTTTCTCGACCTTGTCAATTCCTCCCAGTATTTTGTAAGTTATCGTGTCCCCCCTATCTCTCCCGTCTTTCAGTGTCGTCAAGTCGATTTCCCTTAACCTCTCCTCGTAGGACATACCTCTCAGCTCCAGGACTAATCTTGTTGCAAACCTTTGCACTTCTAGTTTCCTTACATGACTGACTACGTGAGAGTTCCAAACTGGCGCTGCATATTCCAATATGGGCCTAGAGTACAGTGTACAGGGTCCTGAATGACTCCTTATTTAGATGTTGGAATGCTCTTCTTAGGTTTGCCAGGCGCCCACATGCTGCAGCAGTTATTTGGTTGATGTGCACCTCAGGTGATGTTCCCAGTGTTATATTCACACCAAGATCCTTTTCCTTGAGAGAGGTTTGTAGGCTCTGGCCCCCTAGACTGTACTCTGACTGTCATCTTCTTAGCCCTTTCCCAATCTTCATGACTTTGCCAATTTCTGGACCAGGCCTGCAGTCTGTCCAGATCCCTCTGTAGTTCTGTCTGATCTTTGTATAATCGAACTGTTCTCATCAACTTCACATTATCTGCAAACAGGGACACTTCGGCGTCTATTCGTTCCGTCACGTCATTCACAAATACTAGAAACAGCACCAGTCCTAGGACTGATCCCTGTGGCACCCTGCTCGTTACCGGCACCCACTGACACCTCGCCATGTACCATGACTTGCTGTTGTCTTCCCGACAGATATTCCCTGATCCACTGTAGTGTCTTCTTTGTCATCCCTGCCTGGTCCTCCAGCTTCTGCACTGTGTGTGTGGTGTGTGTGTGTGTGTGTGTGGTGTGTGTGTGTGTGTGTGTGTGTGTGTGTGTGTGTGTGTGTGTGTGTGTGTGTGTGTGTGTGTGTGTGTGTGTGTGTGTGTGTGTGTGTGTGTGTGTGTGTGTGTGTGTGTGTGTGTGTGTGTGTGTGTGTGTGTGTGTGTGTGTGTGTGTGTGTGTGTGTGTGTGTGTGTGTGTGTGTGTGTGTGTGTGTGTGTGTGTGTGTGTGTGTGTGTGTGTGTGTGTGTGTGTGTGTGTGTGTGTGTGGTGTGTGTGTGTGTGTGTGTGTGTGTGTGTGTGTGTGTGTGTGTGTGTGTGTGTGTGTGTGTGTGTGTGTGTGTGTGTGTGTGTGTGTGTGTGTGGTGTGTGTGTGTGTGTGTGTGTGTGTGTGTGTGTGTGTGTGTGTGTGTGTGTGTGTGTGTGTGTGTGTGTGTGTGTGTGTGTGTGTGTGTGTGTGTGTGTGTGTGTGTGTGTGTGTGTGTGTGTGTGTGTGTGTGTGTGTGTGTGTGTGTGTGTGTGGTGGTGTGTG
>NC_091343.1:17904367-17929367 GCF_038502225.1 Cherax quadricarinatus | reverse complement strand
TATATATATATATATATATACACACAAAATTTATCATTTTACTAGCATATAAAACAATCTTTGGTCTAGAGGTAATATATATATATATATTATTATTATTTTTATTATCACACCGGCCAATTCCCACCAAGGCAGGGTGGCCCGAAAAAGAAAAACTTTCACCATCATTCACTCCATCACTGTCTTGCCAGAAGGGTGCTTTACACTACAGTTTTTAAACTGCAACATTAACACCCCTCCTTCAGAGTGCAGGCACTGTACTTCCCATCTCCAGGACTCAAGTCCGGCCTGCCGGTTTCCCTGAATCCCTTCATAAATGTTACTTTGCTCACACTCCAACAGCACGTCAAGTATTAAAAACCATTTGTCTCCATTCACTCCTATCAAACACGCTCACGCATGCCTGCTGGAAGTCCAAGCCCCTCGCACACAAAACCTCCTTTACCCCCTCCCACCAACCCTTCCTAGGCCGACCCCTACCCCGCCTTCCTTCCACTACAGACTGATACACTCTTGAAGTCATTCTGTTTCGCTCCATTCTCTCTACATGTCCGAACCACCTCAACAACCCTTCCTCAGCCCTCTGGACAACAGTTTTGGTAATCCCGCACCTCCTCCTAACTTCCAAACTACGAATTCTCTGCATTATATTCACACCACACATTGCCCTCAGACATGACATCTCCACTGCCTCCAGCCTTCTCCTCGCTGCAACATTCATCACCCACGCTTCACACCCATATAAGAGCGTTGGTAAAACTATACTCTCATACATTCCCCTCTTTGCCTCCAAGGACAAAGTTCTTTGTCTCCACAGACTCCTAAGTGCACCACTCACTCTTTTTCCCTCATCAATTCTATGATTCACCTCATCTTTCATAGACCCATCCGCTGACACGTCCACTCCCAAATATCTGAATACGTTCACCTCCTCCATACTCTCTCCCTCCAATCTGATATTCAATCTTTCATCACCTAATCTTTTTGTTATCCTCATAACCTTACTCTTTCCTGTATTCACCTTTAATTTTCTTCTTTTGCACACCCTACCAAATTCATCCACCAATCTCTGCAACTTCTCTTCAGAATCTCCCAAAAGCACAATGTCATCAGCAAAGAGCAGCTGTGACAACTCCCACTTTGTGTGTGATTCTTTATCTTTTAACTCCACGCCTCTTGCCAAGACCCTCGCATTTACTTCTCTTACAACCCCATCTATAAATATATTAAACAACCACGGTGACATCACACATCCTTGTCTAAGGCCTACTTTTACTGGGAAAAAATTTCCCTCTTTCCTACATACTCTAACTTGAGCCTCACTATCCTCGTAAAAACTCTTCACTGCTTTCAGTAACCTACCTCCTACACCATACACTTGCAACATCTGCCACATTGCCCCCCTATCCACCCTGTCATACGCCTTTTCCAAATCCATAAATGCCACAAAGACCTCTTTAGCCTTATCTAAATACTGTTCACTTATGTGTTTCACTGTAAACACCTGGTCCACACATCCCCTACCTTTCCTAAAGCCTCCTTGTTCATCTGCTATCCTATTCTCCGTCTTACTCTTAATTCTTTCAATTATAACTCTACCATACACTTTACCAGGTACACTCAACAGACTTATCCCCCTATAATTTTTGCACTCTCTTTTATCCCCTTTGCCTTTATACAAAGGAACTATGCATGCTCTCTGCCAATCCCTAGGTACCTTACCCTCTTCCATACATTTATTAAATAATTGCACCAACCACTCCAAAACTATATCCCCACCTGCTTTTAACATTTCTATCTTTATCCCATCAATCCCGGCTGCCTTACCCCCTTTCATTTTACCTACTGCCTCACGAACTTCCCCCACACTCACAACTGGCTCTTCCTCACTCCTACAAGATGTTATTCCTCCTTGCCCTATACACGAAATCACAGCTTCCCTATCTTCATCAACATTTAACAATTCCTCAAAATATTCCTTCCATCTTCCCAATACCTCTAACTCTCCATTTAATAACTCTCCTCTCCTATTTTTAACTGACAAATCCATTTGTTCTCTAGGCTTTCTTAACTTGTTAATCTCACTCCAAAACTTTTTCTTATTTTCAACAAAATTAGTTGATAACATCTCACCCACTCTCTCATTTGCTCTCTTTTTACATTGCTTCACCACTCTCTTAACTTCTCTCTTTTTCTCCATATACTCTTCCCTCCTTGCATCACTTCTACTTTGTAAAAACTTCTCATATGCTAACTTTTTCTCCCTTACTACTCTCTTTACATCATCATTCCACCAATCGCTCCTCTTCCCTCCTGCACCCACTTTCCTGTAACCACAAACTTCTGCTGAACACTCTAACACTACATTTTTAAACCTACCCCATACCTCTTCGACCCCATTGCCTATGCTCTCATTAGCCCATCTATCCTCCAATAGCTGTTTATATCTTACCCTAACTGCCTCCTCTTTTAGTTTATAAACCTTCACCTCTCTCTTCCCTGATGCTTCTATTCTCCTTGTATCCCATCTACCTTTTACTCTCAGTGTAGCTACAACTAGAAAGTGATCTGATATATCTGTGGCCCCTCTATAAACATGTACATCCTGAAGTCTACTCAACAGTCTTTTATCTACCAATACATAATCCAACAAACTACTGTCATTTCGCCCTACATCATATCGTGTATACTTATTTATCCTCTTTTTCTTAAAATATGTATTACCTATAACTAAACCCCTTTCTATACAAAGTTCAATCAAAGGGCTCCCATTATCATTTACACCTGGCACCCCAAACTTACCTACCACACCCTCTCTAAAAGTTTCTCCTACTTTAGCATTCAAGTCCCCTACCACAATTACTCTCTCACTTGGTTCAAAGGCTCCTATACATTCACTTAACATCTCCCAAAATCTCTCTCTCTCCTCTGCATTCCTCTCTTCTCCAGGTGCATACACGCTTATTATGACCCACTTCTCGCATCCAACCTTTACTTTAATCCACATAATTCTTGAATTTACACATTCATATTCTCTTTTCTCCTTCCATAACTGATCATTTAACATTACTGCTACCCCTTCCTTTGCTCTAACTCTCTCAGATACTCCAGATTTAATCCCATTTATTTCCCCCCACTGAAACTCTCCTACCCCCTTCAGCTTTGTTTCGCTTAGGGCCAGGACATCCAACTTCTTTTCATTCATAACATCAGCAATCATCTGTTTCTTGTCATCCGCACTACATCCACGCACATTTAAGCAACCCAGTTTTATGAAGTTTTTCTTCTTCTCTTTTTTAGTAATTGTATACAGGAGAAGGGGTTACTAGCCCATTGCTCCCGGCACTTTAGTCGCCTCATACGACACGCATGGCTTACGGAGGAAAGATTCTTTTCCACTTCCCCATGGACAATAGAAGAAATAAAAAAGAACAAGAGCTATTTAGAAAAAGGAGAAAAACCTAGATGTATGTATATATATATATGCATGTGCGTGTCTGTGAAGTGTGACCAAAGTGTAAGTAGGAGTAGCAAGATATCCCTGTTATCTTAGCGTGTTTATGAGACAGAAAAAGAAACCAGCAATCCTACCATCATGCAAAACAGTTACAGGTTTTTGTTTCACAGTCATCTGGCAGGACGGTAGTACTTCCCTGGGTGGTTGCTGTCTACCAACCTACTACATACATATATATATATATATATATATAATATATATAATATATATAATATATATAATATATATAATATATATAATATATATAATTATATATATATATATATATATATATATATATATATATATATATATATATATATTACAATAATAAATTATAATTACCTTTGTACATCTACAAATCTTAAAATAATAAATTATAATTTCATTCATGACCCTACCATAAACAGGGTACATTCCTGACACCACCACGTCACAGTACGTGATAAAATAATAAATTATAAGTAACATCTCTATACATATACATCATACACTGGATCACACGACAGTTCATCCTACCACACAGGGTATAGTCCTTCCTCAGTATCAACCCTGCGTTTCTCCTCAGAGACCAGCAAGTCACTGACACCCATTGTCACACTACTATCTTATCTTTCTTCAGTGTCACACGACACTACTGTCTCTCTGTGTTACACTACGCCCTTTTCTTACATCAGTGCCACACACTGTCTCTTCCTCCAGTGTCACACTACGATCCCATCCTTTCTTCAGTGTCACACTCCGACCCTATCTTTTAGCGTCACACTGCTCTGTCACGACTTGCTACAGGTGGTCGAATACTGCTTATAAGGCCACACTATGGTGGTCAGGTGAATACTGTCTCTTGCCAGTATATCGTAAAATGGTCAAATAAGTACCATCCACTGTCAGTAGATCTACACCATAAGGTGGTCAGGTAAGTACTACTAACCCTTTGACTGTTTCAGGGCCCTCTCTGAAACTGTCATTCTATGTCGCCAAATATTCGAAAAAAAAAAAAAAAAATTATTTTTTCTTATGAAAATGTTAGGAATATTTTTACTAGTGTTTTAAGCCTAAAAAAAATTTTTTGCCATCAGTACTTACCGAGATATAGAGCCGCAAAGTTTGCAGAAATCGACGTGCGTATGGCAACAGCGGCGACTGCCGCCCACCCGGTATTCTTTTATTTACTCTAATTCAAAGGTTTCTTGCATTTTTCAATATTTTTCTTTTCCAGGTAACTTATGTGGCCTGTGAGACCAATGTAAGGTGCATTGTTCAAATATACACTCATTATTTACAACACAATAACAGAACAAACTTTATCACTATTAGTTTGTGTATACACTTTGTTTACACAAACAAACAATACAAAACAATGTTTATTACTATTGTTCCATAATATATATACATATGTACAGTCACTAAGCACGTTCCTAGAACTGCTGCAGCTTGTGGAACTCTTTGAAACATGGGTATATGCAGAGGGGCACTTCACACTCCTCACACATAAAACGAGTGTCTCTGCGTGTTTGTGGGCGTTTTGTGGTATGCATACATACATAACACCTCTTCTGAGCATTTTTCTTGGCAGTAGTAGGAGGCAGTTGTATGGGGTAGTGATCACCAGGCCTCAAACGAGATGACGTCTGTGGGCGCTGGTCTATTGCAGGAGTTGCTCCTTTGTACTTTGCAATTATTTGTCTGATTACTGACAGGCAAAATTCACCATATTTTGGTGTTTTGTTGGTCTTCAACTTGTATATGTTATAAGCATTTAGCATAGAGATATCAACAAGATGGAAAAAAAGTTTGATATACCACTTATAACTCTTGCGTACACAGTCTGCAAACCCAATCTGCATGTCACATTTGTCCACTAAGCGCATATTGAGGTTGTAGTCCATGACAGCTGCAGGCTTTAGAATGGGTTCATTGGTCTCTCTGTTGTCCCTGCCACTGGGTACCATTTCGTTTGTGTGAACTGATGTCAACAATGTGACATCACGTTTGTCATGCCACCGAAATGCCATGATGTCATTGGCAGCAAAGGCTTGCACCTCACCTCTGCGAGTGCCAGCGTCGAACCTTGGCATATGTTTGCGATTACCACGCACTGTGCCACACACGTCTGTCAAGTTCACTCGCAAGAAATCACTGAGTAAGGGGCTTGTGTACCAGTTATCAGTAAATAACATATGCCCCTTACCAAGATATGGTTCCATCATTGTTCGAACCACATCACCAGAGATACCCAATAACTTCATGGTATCTCTCAAAGTATTACTGCCAGTGTACACAATAATATCTAAAACAAGACCACTTCTGCAATCACACAGTACAAATAGCTTTATACCAAAGCGTTTCCTCTTGCTTGGTATATATTGCTTGAATGAGAGTCTTCCTTTGAATAAAATCAAGGACTCATCAATAACAAGCTTCCTGAAGGGATAAAAATACATGCAGCACTTTTGTTTCAGGTACATAAACACATTTCTTATCTTATATAACCTGTCGCTTCTGTCAGGCCTGGTTTTGTCTGAAAAGTGTAACATACGCAACAGTATCAGGAAACGATTGACACCTATAATGTCACTAAAACCTGGAGTTGAAATCAGGCGATCTGTTGTCCAGTATGTGGTGACAGTGTGCTTATACACATGTGGCATAAGCATTATTGTGGCAAAAAACAGGTACATCTCTGCCACAGTTGTCTCCTTCCACTTGTGTAGCCGTGATTTTGGTGAGAGAATTGTATTTGCCATGGTGTATTCACAGTATGTGTTGGTTTCCCTGACAATGATGTCCATCAGGGGTTCATCGAAGAATAACTCAAAGCAGTCCAGTTCACTGGCATTGTTTCCAAGTGGACAAGATGGCTTTATTCCACTTTGTGTTTCATCAAAGTCATGGGGACTGGGAACAAACTCGTCACCGTCCTGCCAATCCCAGATGCGGTCTGCTGGTGGGGTCTGGATATTGTACCGTGGTTGTGGCTGTGCAGGTTGTGGTGGTGCAGGTTGTGGCAGTGTGGGGTAGGGTGAGGCTGGTTGTTCTGCTGAGTCAGCCGCGTGGCTAGTAGCGTGGCCCGGTGATGGTGCCACATGGGCCGTGCCACCCTCACTATCACCACCACTGCCTCCTCCCTCACTGTCACCATTCATACCCATCGTTACAATATCGTCATCTTCACTATCAGGTCGTGGTGTTGGGCCACGGGATGTGCTCCCAGAGTTTCTCCTTCCCCTTGGAACAACATATGAAACACTACCAGACCGCATGCTACGTCGTACATACTGGCGCTTCACTGGGGAATATTCACTCTCACTGTCACTAGAACTGCTTTCAATGACCTTGAAATCACTATCACTATCACTGCTATCATCAGGGTGTTGTACACGACCAAATAGTTTCCTCTTTCGTCCTGGTACAGGCGAAGGTGAATGTGAACAAGCCGGCACAGCACCAGAGGTCGAAGGTTGTGGGTCATCTGGGTTTTCGTCACTATTTACGTTATCCTGGGCACTTTTTTCGGTAACACTCACTTGAAAACCCTTGAATTCACTGTCACTGACATTTTCATCGCTGTTAGAGCTATCACTTGGGAACAAAAGACCTCCAATCCGCCGAGGAGTGAGGAACTTCTTACCGAGAGGCATGGTGAAAATGGACTGACAACATGGCGTTCCCACAATGCACCGCTAGGTCCCAGATTTTTTTCACAGGGTGCACACCGACCACTGAGACCCATTCTCTCCCGTGTAGGCCTACCAGGCCTTTGGCGCGCGATTTGAAGCCGCTAGAATTTGTGCGTATAAATACATCAGAAACATTGGCTCGTAAGACGTATTTATACGTCGGAAACAGTCAAAGGGCTAAAGACCAGTATGTATACACCCTAAGATGGTCAGGCGAATACTGATTCTAAAGCCGGCACAGCAGTCCCCACACTGGATTGTGACGTACCCGTGGAACTGAAGGCTGGCAGGTTAACAATTTAACCCCTAGTTTGGCAGGCCGCCGCCACACTGATCAACCAGGCTGTTACTGCTGGCCACGCACAAACTGACATACGAACCACAGCCCAGCTGGCCAGGTACTGACTTTAGGTGCCTGTCCAGTGCCTTCTTGAAGACAGCCAGGGGTCTATTGGTAATCCCCTTCATGTATGCCGGGAGGCAGTTGAACAGTCTTAGGCCCCTGACACTTATTGTATTGTCTCTCACTGTACTCGTGGAGCCCCTGTTTTGCATTGGGGGAATGCTGCATCTCCTACCGAGTCTTTTGCTTTCATAGGGAGTGATTTTCACGTGCAAGTTTGGTACTAATCCCTCTAGGATTTTCCAGGTGTATATCATCATGTCTCTCTCTCGCCTGCATTCCAAGGAATACAAATCAAATGGATTTCAACAGTTCCCAATAATTTAGGTGCCTTATCATACTTATGTGTGCTGCGAGAGTTTTGTACACTCTCCAGGTCAGCAATTTTGCCTGCCTTGAAGGGGGTTGTTAGTGTACAACAGTATTCCAGCCTAGAGAGAACAAGCAATTTAAGGAGAACCATCATGGGCTTGGCGTCCCTAGTTTTGAAGGTTTTCATTATCCATTCTTTCATTTTTCTAGCAGATGTGGTAGAAACATTGTTATGGTCTTTAAAGGCGAGATCCTCTAACATTATCACTCCCAGGTCCTTCACATTACTTTTTTGCTCTACTGTATGGTTAGAATTTGTTGCATACCACAATACAGTTGTAATTTCTTCAAGTTTTCCGTATCTGAGAATAGTTGAAATTTCTCTTCATTGAACTTCATATTGTTTTGAGTGGCCTATCTGAAGATTTGGCTGATGTCCGCTTGAAGTCTCGCAGCGTCTTCGATGGAGGACACTGTCATGGCAATTTGGGACATAGTCATGACATATTGACAATGCTTCTTCAAATCTACCTATCAACATAGGCATACCACAGTGCTGTATCCTACGCCCCGTAGCCTGGTGGCAAAAGCTCTTGCTTCACATGGTAAGGGTCCGGGTTCGATTCCCAGCAAAGGAGTGGAAACACTGGCGGTGGCCCGGTGGCTAAAGCTCCCGCTTCACACACGGAGGGCCTGGGTTCGATTCCCGGCGGGTGGAAATATTTCGACACGTTTCCTTACACCTGTTGTCCTGTTCACCTAGCAGCAAATAGGTACCTGGGTGTTAGTCGACTGGTGTGGGTAGCATCCTGGGGGACAAGATTAAGGACCCCAATGGAAATAAGTTAGACAGTCCTCGATGACGCACTGACTTTCTTGGGTTATCCTGGGTGGCTAACCCTCCGGGGTTAAAAATCCGAACGAAATCTTATCTTATCTTATGTGTTTCCTTACACCGGTTGTCTATGTTCACCCCTCAGTAAAATGGGTACCCAACTGTTAGTCGACTGGCATGAGTCGCATCCTGGGGCAAAACTGACCTAATTTGCCCTAAGTGCTTTGCATAACAAGCGGCTTTCAATATAGTAGTATGTCACTGACGTCAGTTAGGCCTGTATACCTTGTACATGTACTTGTAGTAAATAGAAGATATTACATTATTACAGCCTCTCCTCACTTAGTGACATACTCGCTTACCAACACCTCAGACTTACGATGGGCTCTCTGATCAGTATTTATACCTAAATAATGTATATTAGAGCCGACTTCCTCTATTCTTTTTATTTTAATATATAGTTCACTACTGTATAAACATTTAAAAACATACCAGAAATGTTATAAATGGTGCAAAGGTGACATTAAAACAATACCAAAGATGGTTGACAAACCCACTACCATTATAGTATGCTCCTCACTTAGCAACGACTTTGTTTAACAGTGTGGCCTTAGGAACGGAAGTCAGTCATTAAGTGACTAGAGGTTGTATTATTATTATTTCTCATCTACAGTACCTCAATCACACAGATTTATTTATTTATTTATTTATTTATTTTAGTAATTTGAGCATACATACAGAAGTACAAAAAAATACAGGTAAGAGCAGCATGTCAAAGCCACTTATATGCATAGCATTACGGGCTGGCTTAAAATTAACTTTAGATTAACTAAGCAATGATGAAATCAGTGATAAAACATTATTGTAAACAGATAACTATAAAGCACAAATGAGTATTACAAAGACAGGTCATATGGTTGTATGCATTGCTGTACATTCAGTCGAATGGAGTATTCTGTTAGGTAGTGTATTTAAAAAATAATAAAGTTAGATTGGGTTTTAGGTTTAACATTTATGTGATATAATTGTGAGAAACATTTAAGATATACAATTTATAAGGTTCAGTTATTCAGTATTTATTTGGTTTTGGGTGAGTAAGTGATCTTTGAGAAGAGACTTGAATTTATAAACAGGTAGTGTTTCTTGTATATTTACAGGTAATGAATTCCAGATTTTAGGGCCTTTTATGTGCATTGAGTTTTTACATAGCGTGAGATGGACACGAGGAACATCAAAGAGTGATCTGTGCCTTGTGTTATGGTCATGTGTTCTGTTGAGGTTGGCAAGGAGATGTTTGAGGGGAGGGTTAATATCAGAGTTAAGTGTTTTATGTATGTAATAGGTGCAATAATAAGTATGGATGTTTGTATGGTGAGTAGGTCGAGTGTTTTGAATATTGGTGGAGTGTGCTGCCTGTAGTGAGAATTTATCATCATTCTAACTGCAGCCTTTTGTTGGGTAATTAGTGGTCTGAGATGGTTAATTATTGTTGAGCCCCATGCACAAATTCCATAGGTGAGATAGGGGTAAATAAGAGTGAGATATAGGGCCAGGAGGGCTGACTGTGGAGAATAGTACCGTATCTTCGATAGTATGCCTACAGTCTTGGAAATTTTCTTAGAAATTTGTTGTATATATGTATGAAATTTGAGTCTATTATCAAGGTGGATTCCTAAGAATTTTCCCTCTGTTAGCTTTGTGATAGGTGATCCGTTTATCATTATGTTAAGAGAGACATCTGTAGCTCTGTTACCAAACTGAATGAAGTAGGTTTTGTCAATGTTTAGTGTAAGTTTGTTAGTCCTCATCCAGGTAGATATTTTCTGTAATTCGGTATTTACAGTATTGGCTAGCGTGACTGGGCTCGGGTGAGAGAAGACGTATGTAGTGTCATCTGCAAAAAGTGTGGGTTTGAGTAATTGCGAAGCATTTGGTAGGTCATTTATGTATAGGAGAAAGAGAAGAGGGCCAAGGACACTTCCCTGTGGGACACCAACTGTAATTGGTTGTGCGGAAGAGCTTGCCCCATTTGCGTACACATATTGGCTTCTGTTGCTGAGGTATGACTTGAGGTAGTTGAGGGAGTGCCCTCTTATACCATAATGTGAATTTTACGTGGAGCAAGTCATGGTCAACTGTATCAAAAGCTTTACCTAAGTCAATGAAGATCCCCAGTGGGACTTTTTTTCTCTATTGCAGTGTATATATGTTCTAGCATGTGTATAATAGCATCATTAGTATTCTTATTAGGCCTGAATCCAAGATGACTTACTTAGTCGTTTTAATTTTTACAGTTATGATCATGAATGATTTCTACTGTATCTTACAGCTAGGCTTCAAATAAGATATTACAAGGACCCCAATATAAATAATTTCATCTGACTTTTTTGGGTTACCCTAGATAATTTACCCATGTTAGTAGGTATGATAATTGTACGTACTTATGTGTACCTGTACCTAAATAAATTAACTCGCTCACTTACTTAATGCCTCCCAGGAATTTAACCCATTTTGTTTACAGAAGCTGGCAATACTCTCACCTAACACACAGTGTCTGTGGTTCAATTACCGGCACATGTAGGAACATTGGGCATGTTCCCTTACACCTTCTGTCCCAATCACCTAGCAGCAAGTAGGTACCTGGGTGTTACCAGTGGTGTTGTAATAGAGGGGGGGGGTGCCATCCCAGGTGACACCATAGAGCCTCTGAAGGTGACAGTAATGCCCAAAACAGTGCTGCAGCAACACAAGAGAAAAATCCGTTGTTTCTATATAGCCTAGTATAATATTACAGAGTACAAATAGGCCTACATAGGGAAAATCAATGATGCTATACGAAAAACTACGATAAATCGATAATTTTATTTATGATATTTTGGAAAAACCCTTAATCCACCTGGCATCACTATGATCAGTCACCACTGACTCAACATTCTGTGTGCTGCACTTCCCACGAGTGAGTTTGGTCCAGGTGGTGGTGTATACGTGGCTGGGTTAAACAGATGAAAGGTTAGGTAATTATCATATTTGGTATCAAGATATATGAACGGGTGAGAACTGACATTCATGAAATGTTGAAATAACCGTGGTACGTAACTGCCAATGTTAATGAAATCATACCTTTTCAGTATTAACTGGTTCACTGCGATGAAGTACTTTTCCATTATATTATTATATTATGGCTATGTAATATCCCCAGATTGTAACATGAGTTAACTTACTGCCTGCTTTAAATAAAAACAGATGTACAACTTAAACTATGATCAATTTATTTAGTATTAGGTAGTCTGTAAGCCATTAATTTAGTCTGCCCATAATGCTGTGGCATGACAGTGGCTCTCTTCTTACTGCAACTCATTACTGTAACTACAGAATCTCAATGTAAACTTGCAAAGAAAAAAAAATTGTATTGTATTGTATCAATGAGGGATTTTATTTAGCTTAGGGATAGGGTTCGTGCCAGAGCAAATGATTTAATTTGATAGTCTGAACACACATTCCCAGTCAAGATATGAAAACTTGCAATTAATAAAGAGTTCAAAGGCAAGGCCAAGTTTTTTCAACAAGTATTCTCCTGTTTATAGGTAGTAGGTTGGTAGACAGCAACCACCCAGGGAGGTACTACCGTCCTGCCAAGTGAGTGTAAAACGAAGCCTGTGATTGTTTTACATGATGGTAGGATTGCTGATGTCTTTTGTCTGTCTCATAAATATGCAAGATTACAGGCATGTCTTGCTACTTCTACTTACACTTAGGTCACACTACACATACATGTACACATTTATTTATACACACTCATCTGAGTTTTCTTTGATTTTATCTTAATAGTTCTTGGTCTTATTAATTTTCCTTTTATATCCATGGGGAAGTGGAATAAGAATCTTTCCTCCGTAAGCCATGCGTGTTGTAAAAGTCAACTAAAATGCCGGGAACAATGGGCTAGTAACCCCTTTTCCTGTAAAGATTACTAAAAAGAATAAGAAGAAGAAAATTGTCAAAGTGGGAAGTCTGAATGTGCGTGGATGTTGTGCAGATGATAAGAAAGAGATGATTGTGGATGTTATGAATGAGAAGAAGCTGGATGTCCTGGCTTTAAGTGAAACAAAGCTGAAGGGGGTGGGAGAGTTTCAGTGGAGAGGAATAAATGGGATTAGGTCAGGGGTTTCAAATAGAGTTAGAGCTAAAGAAGGAGTAGCAATAATGTTGAAGGATAAGCTATGGCAGGAAAAGAGGGACTATAAATGTATTAATTCAAGGATTATGTGGAGTAAAATAAAGATTGGATGTGAAAAGTGGGTTATAATAAGCGTGTATGCACCTGGAGAAGAGAGAAGTGTAGAGGAGAGAGAGAGATTTTGGGAAATGTTGAGTGAATGCGTGGGGAGTTTTGAATCAAGTGTGAGAGTAATGGTGGTTGGGGATTTTAATGCTAAAGTGGGTAAAAATGTTATGGAGGGAGTAGTAGGTAAATTTGGGGTGCCAGGGGTAAATGTAAATGGGGAGCCTTTAATTGAGCTATGTGTAGAAAGAAATTTGGTAATAAGTAATACATATTTTATGAAAAAGAGGATAAATAAATATACAAGGTATGATGTAGCACGTAATGAAAGTAGTTTATTAGATTATGTATTGGTGGATAAAAGGTTGATGGGTAGGCTCCAGGATGTACATGTTTATAGAGGGGCAACTGATATATCGGATCATTATTTAGTTGTAGCTACAGTTAGAGTAAGAGGTAGATGGGAAAAGAGGAAGGTGGCAACAACAAGTAAGAGGGAAGTGAAAGTGTATAAACTAAGGGAGGAGGAAGTTCGGGTGAGATATAAGCGACTATTGGCAGAAAGGTGGGCTAGTGCAAAGATGAGTAGTGGGGGGGTTGAAGAGGGTTGGAATAGTTTTAAAAATGCAGTATTAGAATGTGGGGCAGAAGTTTGTGGTTATAGGAGGGTGGGGGCAGGAGGAAAGAGGAGTGATTGGTGGAATGATGAAGTAAAGGGTGTGATAAAAGAGAAAAAGGTAGCTTATGAGAGGTTTTTACAAAGCAGAAGTGTTATAAGAAGAGCAGAGTATATGGAGAGTAAAAGAAAGGTAAAGAGAGTGGTGAGAGAGTGCAAAAGGAGAGCAGATGATAGAGTGGGAGAGGCACTGTCAAGAAATTTTAATGAAAATAAGAAAAAATTTTGGAGTGAGTTAAACAAGTTAAGAAAGCCTAGGGAAAATATGGATTTGTCAGTTAAAAACAGAGTAGGGGAGTTAGTAGATGGGGAGATGGAGGTATTGGGTAGATGGCGAGAATATTTTGAGGAACTTTTAAATGTTAAGGAAGAAACAGAGGCAGTAATTTCATGCACTGGTCAGGGAGGTATACCATCTTTTAGGAGTGAAGAAGAGCAGAATGTAAGTGTGGGGGAGGTACGTGAGGCATTACGTAAAATGAAAGGGGGTAAAGCAGCTGGAACTGATGGGATCATGACAGAAATGTTAAAAGCAGGGGGGGATATAGTGTTGGAGTGGTTGGTACTTTTGTTTAATAAATGTATGAAAGAGGGGAAGGTACCTAGGGATTGGCAGAGAGCATGTATAGTCCCTTTATATAAAGGGAAAGGGGACAAAAGAGACTGTAAAAATTATAGAGGAATAAGCTTACTGAGTATACCAGGAAAAGTGTACGGTAGGGTTATAATTGAAAGAATTAGAGGTAAGACAGAATGTAGGATTGCGGATGAGCAAGGAGGTTTTAGAGTGGGTAGGGGATGTGTAGATCAGGTGTTTACATTGAAGCATATATGTGAACAGTATTTAGATAAAGATAGGGAAGTTTTTATTGCATTTATGGATTTAGAAAAGGCATATGATAGAGTGGATAGAGGAGCAATGTGGCAGATGTTGCAAGTATATGGAATAGGTGGTAAGTTATTAAATGCTGTAAAGAGTTTTTATGAGGATAGTGAGGCTCAGGTATGGTGTGTAGAAGAGAGGGAGACTACTTCCCGGTAAAAGTAGGTCTTAGACAGGGATGTGTAATGTCACCATGGTTGTTTAATATATTTATAGATGGGGTTGTAAAGGAAGTAAATGCTAGGGTGTTTGGGAGAGGGGTGGGATTAAATTATGGGGAATCAAATTCAAAATGGGAATTGACACAGTTACTTTTTGCTGATGATACTGTGCTTATGGGAGATTCTAAAGAAAAATTGCAAAGGTTAGTGGATGAGTTTGGGAATGTGTGTAAAGGTAGAAAGTTGAAAGTGAACATAGAAAAGAGTAAGGTGATGAGGGTGTCAAATGATTTAGATAAAGAAAAATTGGATATCAAATTGGGGAGGAGGAGTATGGAAGAAGTGAATGTTTTCAGATACTTGGGAGTTGACGTGTCGGCGGATGGATTTATGAAGGATGAGGTTAATCATAGAATTGATGAGGGAAAAAAGGTGAGTGGTGCGTTGAGGTATATGTGGAGTCAAAAAACGTTATCTATGGAGGCAAAGAAGGGAATGTATGAAAGTATAGTAGTACCAACACTCTTATATGGGTGTGAAGCTTGGGTGGTAAATGCAGCAGCGAGGAGACGGTTGGAGGCAGCGGAGATGTCCTGTTTAAGGGCAATGTGTGGTGTAAATATTATGCAGAAAATTCGGAGTGTGGAAATTAGGAGAAGGTGTGGAGTTAATAAAAGTATTAGTCAGAGGGCAGAAGAGGGGTTGTTGAGGTGGTTTGGTCATTTAGAGAGAATGGATCACAGTAGAATGACATGGAAAGCATATAAATCTATAGGGGAAGGAAGGCGGGGTAGGGGTCGTCCTCGAAAGGGTTGGAGAGAGGGGGTAAAGGAGGTTTTGTGGGTAAGGGGCTTGGACTTCCAGCAAGCGTGCGTGAGCGTGTTAGATAGGAGTGAATGGAGACGAATGGTACTTGGGACCTGACGATCTGTTGGAGTGTGAGCAGGGTAATATTTAGTGAAGGGATTCAGGGAAACCGGTTATTTTCATATAGTCGGACTTGAGTCCTGGAAATGGGAAGTACAATGCCTGCACTTTAAAGGAGGGGTTTGGGATATTGGCAGTTTGGAGGGATATGTTGTGTATCTTTATATGTTTATGCTTCTAGACTGTTGTATTCTGAGCACCTCTGCAAAAACAGTGATAATGTGCGAGTGTGGTGAAAGTGTTGAATGATGATGAAAGTATTTTCTTTTTGGGGATTTTCTTTCTTTTTTGGGTCACCCTGCCTCGGTGGGAGACGGCCGACTTGTTGAAAAAAAAAAAAAAAAAAAAAATTCTCCTGTTTGGTTTATGGCCCTTAAATGTTCTCATTGCTAAACATTAGTCATTGGGCATTCAGTCGTGACGTTATTGGAGTTTGCTCCCCCACCCCCCTGCCCTTGAATTTCATCGGGGTGACACCAAAGATGCTGCCCTGGGTGACACCAAGCCTAGCAATGCCACTGAGTGTTACTAGACTTGTGGGTTGCATCCTAGGAAACAAGATTATAGGACTCCTGTGGAAATAAGACAGAAAATTATTCCTAACTAGTCACAAGTTTGCCTGTGATACTCCAATATAGAAACTATGTATTGTGCCAAAACAAAAGCATTCACATTGCTAAACTCACAAACTAGTATTTAGTCACTTAGTATTTAGTCAACTTACTCCACAATTTGTAATAATTTAGGGTTAAGAATTTATTCAAGTTTGCCTGAAATGCCTAGCCTTGCTAGGTGTTCTAGTGGCCCCCTCTGTAATTAGTATTTTATTACATGTAAACCACACAATAACCAAAATCTGTAAACCCTGCATTGTAATCCTTATAGAAAATAAACTTTGATTTGATTTGATTGATAGTCCAAGATGACATTACAGTCTTTCTTGGGTTATGCCGAGTGGCTCACTCTCCGGGGTTAAAAATCCAAACAAAAATCCTATCTTACTTCTCTTATCCAAGGTAGCTAACCCTCCAGGTAAAAAATCACAACTAATCATAATCTTGTCTTAGTCCATTAGGAATGATGAAGCCACTCGCAGTGAAACGCTTCCTTTAATAAATGTTCTGAACTGAAGATAAATTAGACATGTGCAACACTTGGGTATCTTTAATGAGGAAACATTTTGCCACACAGTAGCTTCATCAGCCCATACAAAAAAGAATTGTGAAGAACAGGAGGAGTTTGAGGTAATCAGTCCCTCAGCCTTGAGTCGATGTAATCAGTCCATCAATCTTGAAAATAATAAAGCACAGGTGCAAAGAAGAAGCTTGTAGTATACTGTAGGCAGGTGAGGTGCAGCAGTCGTAGGTGGTACTGTGTGGCGAAACGTTTCTTCATTGAAGATACCCAAGTGTTACACGTGTCTAATTTGCCAACTTGTTGATTCTCTGAACCACCTGTCTACAATTAATTACTATTAGGTGAACAGGGGCAGGAGTATACCTGAAGGGTGTTCCGGGGGTCAACGCCCCCACGGCCCGATCACGACCAAGCCTTGCAGTGGATCAGAGCCTGATCAACCAGGCTGTCACTGCTCACCAGGTAAGGGCAATAGCCTCAAAGGTATCAGCAGCCCCCCACCCCCCACTGCATCTGCCGAAAATACTGAAAGACACACAAAATATTTATTTCCTTGTAAAACTTACAATGTGTGGTTCACATGTTATAAGATTTAAATTACAAAGATAGCCACTATCGTGCCTAGGCACTTCGAGCAGACTAATACTAATTCTTACGCTATTTTGATATAGGTCATATTTAAGCAGTACATTTGAACATATTATAAGGTACTTAATTAGAAACATTCTCAGTTAGGTACATACATAATTAGGCTTAAAATAGTTAGGTAGTCAAATCATTTAATGTTAGTACAAATGGCCGATTTAGAATTGGAATTCGACTTGTCTTGGCATGATACATTGTTTCTATTAAATCCATACTGGAGGAGTATCTTAGACAAACTTAGGATTAACTTAAGATTTAATAAGACTAACATAAGATTTAATAGGCAATAGCTATATTAGGAATTGGATGTTTACAGTCCTTTGGGTGGATGTAGGTGGAAATTATGGGGGAATTACAGATAACGATAAGTCTACATTGTTTTGGATGTGTTCATGATGCAAAAGAGAATTGGGTGGTTTTCATTTGGTTAGCTGAAGATGGGGTGTGTTATGGAGATGAGATTTTTTTTAACGGTAGTTTTGAAAATGGTCGTCAAGTCTGTGGTTCTAGAGTTTTCAGGCAGGGAGTTCCAGATTCTAGGCCCTTTTATGAACATCGAATTTTTGTATAGGTTCAGCCAGACACGGGGAATGTCAGTTTTTTTTGTGTCTGGGGTCGTGTCTATGGGTCCTGTTGTAACTATCGAGAAATTGTTTTAGTTCCGGGTTAAAATTAGAATTTATGGTTCTGTAAATGCAGATTGCACAATAGTAGGTGTGAATGTTCTGTATGGTGAGTAGGCTTAGTTCTTTGAAGATTGGGGAGTGTGTGCTGTCTTGCATTGGATTGCGTGATAATTCTCACTGTGGCTTTCTGTTGGGTTATTATCGGCTTTAGTTAAGTTGCTGCTGTTGATCCCCATGCATAAATAGCATAGGTGAGGTAGGGATAGATTAGGGAATAGTATAGTGTGAGCAGGGCTGATTGTGGTACATAGTAACATATCATGGAGAGGATCCTAACTGTTTTGGATACTTTTTTGATATTTGTTGGATATGGATGTTGAATTTCAGGTTGCTGTCAAGATGCAGGCCCAGGAATTTGCACTCATTATGTCTAGCAATAGGAGTGTCGTCAATCGTTACGTTCAGCTGGGCAGCACCCATTCTGTTCCCAAACAATGTAGAAGGAAACAAACCATACCACAGGTGGGGTTTGAGCCCATGGTCAGAGTCTCAAAACTCCAGACCATCGCATTAACCACTGGGCCTCCTAGCTTCAATAAGATTCATCAAACTAGGTATATTTCTACACCATAGGAAGGTTAGCATAGGCACCACTGTGAATACAAATGCAAGTTTTTATAGACAAATCTCCCACTAGCATGGCCATGATGAACTCTAGCCTAAGTCCCCTCAAAGCCGTCAACATGACTCATGAAATCATAATGACATGATTGCAAATAAAACCATACCAAGTGGTATGGTTTGTTTGCAAGGAATATAATCTATTGTGTATAAGTGTCTAAGATTTTGGATAGCAATGCTAAGTTTGAAATTGGCTTGTAGTTGTTTACATTTGTGGGGTCACTAGCTGTGTACTGGTGTGACCCTGGCTATCTTGAGTAGTGCCGGGAAAGTGCTGGTTTCTAGTGATTTGTTAAAGAGTAATGAAATAGCAGGTGAGGGAACAAGAAGCTTTTATTTAGTGACACCTATTCTATTATGTATGTGTGAGCCTTCTTCATCCAAAACTCTGGAAACAATTCTGGCAATCATTGAAATCTGGTTCTTGTTTGAGTTTGGGGACAATATACGTATTAGTAAAACAATATCCAATGTTGTGTTGGTTTTGTCATGGACATTGTTTTATGTTGTGCAAATGTAAGAAATGTACCCTAACTTAACCAAACCAAACTTACCCCAACTGAATATAACCTAAGGTAACCTTACTCCACCAGTGATAGATATGGGACAGGTGTGCCTTCATTTATATTTGATTTGTCTTCGTTAATGTTTGATTTGACTGAGTAAGAGGGTTAATACTAAGCATCGATTGGCCCTGACCCCACCTACTTACCTAGAGAATGATAGCCACCCAGGATAACCCAAGAAAATAAGTGCGTCATCGAGGACTGTCTTATTTCCATTGGGGTCCTCAATCTTGTCCCCCAAGATGCAACCCACACCAGTCAGCTAACACCCAGGTACCTATTTGCTGCTAGGTGAACAGGACAACAGGTAAGGAAACATGTAGAAATGTTTCCACCCCACCGGGAATCAAACCATGTGTGAAGTGAGAGCTTTGCCAGCCAGGCCATGGGGTCACCCGTGTTTCGTGGGTCAGCGCCCCCATGGCCCGCTCCATGACCAAGCCTCACAGTGGATCAGGGCCTGATCATCCAAGTTGTTATTGCTGGCCACATGCCATCCAATGTGCAAACGACAGCCCAGCTAGTCAGATATTGACTAGGTTTCTGTTCAGTTCTCCCTTGAAGACAGCCAAGGATCTATTGGTAATCCCCTATAAGTATGATGGGAAGCAATTCAACAGTCTTGGGCTCCCTGACACTTTTTGTGTTAGATCTTAGCGCATTCATGGCACCGTTGCTTTCCATTTCGAGGATGTTGCATCTCTGACAGTCTCTTATGCTTTCATAGGGAGTGATTTGTGTGCGCCAATTTGGGACCAGTCTCTAGGATTTTCTAGGTGTAAATTACAAATCATCTCTCTTGCCTGCACATATGCTGCTATGTATGATAATCTATGTAACTGCATTTGTGTTAACCTGAATAAACTTACCTGCATTCCAAGAAGTACAAGCCAAAGCACTTCAAATGGTCCCTGACATGCTACACACCCCACAATACTTTGCCCATGAAATAATCTGTTTCCAGTATACACAGCATGCTTGTATTTTAAAAGAGAAAATAAGGCTTGAATTCTCAAAATGATCTGATTTCCATGTGAGCCACGATTTTTTTTTTTTTTTTTTTTTGGGGGGGGGGTCAAAAAATTACTAGTGTGTTACATACAAGAGTTTCCTGCAAGGCATAACAAAAATACAGTATAAAGAGTAGTGAATTTCCAGGAAAGACCTAGCCTAACGCCAGCAGCGAAATAATGGCGAAATGCTTTACATAAATATGAACGAAGAAACATTTGAGCAACCTGCATGCAAACCAAAGTAGGTGTGGAGGTGATATCTGACTTACCCTTATTCTGACGAATAGTTGAAGCACCCTGGACTCGTCCTCAAGATCATCCTGGCGAGACTTGAGTTCCTCGGAGTTGAACGAATTGAGCAGGAGAGCAAGGAAGAGATTGAGCACCATAAAGTTACCCATCACCAGAGCAGGTAGGAAGATGGCTAGGCACGTCTCTGACCCCTGGAGACGAAGATTTTGGTCAGAGTATTAACCAAGAGGGCTAGTAACCCAGGATAACCAATAAAGCCATGTTATAATCAAATATTACATGTATCCTATCTTTAAACCTAGAGCCAATAAGCATTTTTCAAGATGATATTTGGATTCAGGACATGAAAATACATAAGAATTAACTAATCCAGGTATACAATTTTTCAAAAATTGTTGACCAGTGTTATCAGTCCCTCAATATGTCACCCAACAACAGTTGGCTGGGTGTATAATTAAGATATTAAGCTAAACTAAACCCAAGTGGCTTTCTTTTGCACTAAACAATGTTTTATGTAAACCACATTATTGTTGTACTGCATAAAAAGAAAAAAAATAATTTGAAGTACCTACTTACTGCTGAGTGCATAGGGGCAACAGGTGTATGGAAACATACTCAACATTTCCACTTGTGCCAGGGATTGAACCCCAGTCCCTCAGTGTGAGAGCTGAGGCCACTACCAATGGAGCCACACACCAAAACAGATTTCTATTTTTTGGAGATCGTGGAGTGGGAGGCTTCGACTCTTGGACCCTGTCCCCAAACTCTCAGGTCTTCTTTCAACAGACCGAGGAGACAATTTAGCTACTAAGCTTTTCACAATAACTGGATTAATGACAAGATAGTATTGCAAAGCTACATTTATGAACAAGTTGTTAAGCTAGGCGGGTAACCTAACTTAAGCCCCCACTGCTGCTATGACTACCACTGCTAGATTCAATGCTCTTAATACACCTATTTCTCCACCCCTGAACTTACTATTACGACTACCACTACTACAGCAAAACTTGTCTCAACTCAAGTAAGAGCTTATACAAAACCACTAATTTATTATACTGTGCAAATTGAGCTGACCTCTTTCTTGGAACATACCTGATTACCTCCCTTATGCCAGGTGCTGTTTGGCCGCTAACTTTATTCAGGTGCAAGTACAGAATTAATCTTTGAATGGTGACAATTGTTTTACATCATAATATATATTTAAATTACCAAGGATAACCACCCAAAAATCCAAGTGACTTATTTCCAATGGGTTTGTAAACTATAGGGGGGGAAAGGGATTAGCTCTTGCTCAAGACTGAGTAATATACTTACATCTTTCTCCTCAGCTCTCATACAGTCCCACAGCGGTTCCACCCACTCTCCACACAGGATTCGGAAAATCATCATGAACGAGTGAAAGAAATCTGTGAAGTTCCACCTGCAGGAATAGATGTAGTCATTAATGAGGTGTATTGGGTTGTGGTGGTGGTGGGTGGGGATAGTTACTGTTAGTTTAGGTACAATAACTTTAATAGAAGTTTTGGGTGATTACCTGGAGTTTACCTGGAGAGAGTTCCAAGGGTCAACGCCCCTGCGGCCCGGTCTGTGACCAGGCCTCCTGGTGGATCAGAGCCTGATCAACCAGGCTGTTGCTGCTGGCTGCATGCAAACCAACGTACGAGCCACAGCCCGGCTGGTCAGGAACCGACTTTAGGTGCTTGTCCAGTGCCAGCTTGAAGACTGCCAGGGGTCTGTTGGTAATCCCCCTTATGTATGCTGGGAGGCAGTTGAACAGTCTCGGGCCCCTGACACTTATTGTATGGTCTCTTAACGTGCTAGTGACACCCCTGCTTTTCATTGGGGGGATGTTGCATCGTCTGCCAAGTCTTCTACTTTCATAGCGAGTGATTTTCATGTGCAAGTTCGGTACTAGTCCCTCTAGGACTTTCCAGGTGTATATAATCATGTATCTCTCCCGTCTGCGTTCCAGGGAATACAGTTTTAGGAACCTCAAGCGCTCCCAGTAATTGAGGCGTTTTATCTCCGTTATGCGCGCCATGAAGGTTCTCTGTACATTTTCTAGGGTCAGCAATTTCACCTGCCTTGAAAGGTGCTGTTAGTGTGCAGCAATATTCCAGCCTAGATAGAACAAGTGACCTGAAGAGTGTCATCATGGGTATGGCCTCCCTAGTTTTGAAGGTTCTCATTATCCATCCTGTCATTTTTCTACCAGATGCGATTGATACAATGTTATGGTCCTTGAAGGTGAGATCCTCCGACATGATCACTCCCTGGTCTTTGATGTTGGTGTTTCGCTCTATTTTGTGGCCAGAATTTGTTTTGTACTCTGATGAAGATTTAATTTCCTCGTGTTTACCATATCTGAGTAATTGAAATTTCTCATCGTTGAACTTCATATTGTTTTCTGCAGCCCACTGAAAGATTTGGTTGATGTCCGCCTGGAGCCTTGCAGTGTCTGCAATGGAAGACACTGTCATGCAGATTCGGGTGTCATCTGCAAAGGAAGACACGGTGCTGAGGCTGACATCCTTGTGTATGTCGGATATGAGGATGAGGAACAAGATGGGAGCGAGTACTGTGCCTTGTGGAACAGAGCTTTTCACCGTAGCTGCCTCGGACTTTACTCTGTTGACTACTCTCTGTGTTCTGTTAGTGAGGAAATTATAGATCCATCGACCGACTTTTCCTGTTATTCCTTTAGCACGCATTTTGTGCGCTATTACGCCATGGTCACATTTGTCGAAGGCTTTTGCTGTATATATATTACATCCGCATTCTTTTTGTCTTCTAGTGCATTTAGGACCTTGTCGTAGTGATCCAATAGTTGAGACAGACAGGAGCGACCTGTTCTAAACCCATGTTGCCCTGGGTTGTGTAACTGATGGGTTTCTAGATGGGTGGTGATCTTGCTTCTTAGGACCCTTTCAAAGATTTTTATGATATGGGATGTTAGTGCTATCGGTCTGTAGTTCTTTGCTGTTGCTTTACTGCCCCCTTTGTGGAGTGGGGCTACGTCTGTTATTTTTAGTAACTGTGGGACGACCCCCGTGTCCATGCTCCCTCTCCATAGGATGGAAAAGGCTCGCTATAGGGGCTTCTTGTAGTTCTTGATGAACACGGAGTTCCATGAGTCTGGCCCTAGGGGAAGAGTGCATGGGCATGTCATTTATCGCCTGTTCGAAGTCATTTGGCGTCAGGATAACATCGGATAGGCTTGTGTTAACCAAATTTTGTGGCTCTCTCATAAAAAATTCATTTTGATCTTCGACTCTCAGTCTGGTTAGCGGCTTGCTAAAAACTGAGTCATATTGGGACTTGAGTAGCTCACTCATTTCCTTGCTGTCATCTGTGTAGGACCCATCTTGTTTAAGTAGGGGCCCAATACTGGACGTTGTTCTTGACTTTGATTTGGCATAGGAGAAGAAATACTTAGGGTTTCTTTTGATTTCATTTATGGCTTTTAGTTCTTCCCGCGATTCCTGACTCCTATAAGATTCCTTTAGCTTAAGTTTGATGCTTGCTATTTCTCTGACCAGTGTCTCCCTAGGCATTTCAGATATATTGACCTCTTTTAGCCGCTCTGTTATTCTTTTCAGTCGCCTGTAAAGGGAGCGCCTGTCTCTTTCTATTTTACATCTACTCCTCCTTTTTCTTAGAGGAATAAGCCTTGTGCATACATCCAGTGCCACCAAGTTAATCTGTTCTAGGCATAAGTTGGGGTCTGTGTTGCTTAGTATATCTTCCCAGCTTATATCGGTTAGGACTTGGTTTACTTGGTCCCACTTTATGTTTTTGTTATTGAAGTTGAATTTGGTGAATGCTCCCTCGTGACTAGTCTCATTATGTCGGTCTGGGGCTCCACGCATACATGTCTGAACCTCAATTATGTTATGATCCGAGTATATTTTTTTGATATGGTGACATTTCTTATCAGATCATCATTGTTAGTGAAGACGAGGTCTAGTGTATTCTCCAGTCTAGTAGGCTCTATTATTTGCTGGTTTAAATTGAATTTTGTGCAGAGATTTAAAAGCTCATGTGAGTGAGTTTTCATCAGAGCTGCCTCCTGGTGTTATTACTGCAACAATATTATTTGCTATATTCCTCCATTTTAGGTGCCTTAAGTTGAAATCCCCCAGGAGCAAGATGTTGGGTGCAGGAGTAGAAAGATTTTCCAGACAGTGGTCAATTTTTAACAGCTGTTCCTGGAATTGCTGGGATGTTGCATCCGGAGGCTTGTAGACTACCACAATGACTAGGTTTTGGTTCTCAACCTTTACTGCTAAAACTTCCACTACATCATTTGAGGCATTAAGGAGTTCTGTGCAAACAAGTGACTCTGCAATGTACAGGCCAACCCCCCCACTTTTGCCTGTTCACTCTGTCACATCTGTATAGGTTGTAACCTGGGATCCATATTTCGTT
>NC_091343.1:17894367-17896867 GCF_038502225.1 Cherax quadricarinatus | reverse complement strand
TCAAGTCCCTTAACTTTATATAATTTTTGGTGTAACGTGATATAGATGTGAGGCGGTGTGCCTGGTTTCAACAATCAACACCCTGAAGGTAATGGTGAAGGGCTATTAATAAAAGATATAGGGAATTCCTCATCTCAAGCCAGTATTATTTCTCGTGTAAAATGGAAGTCACAACACCATAGCTGGGACAACCCACAAGTGATCCACACTTCAAGTTAACTGATGAAGACGTTTCGCTCAGTTATGAACTGTGAAATCACATTTGGGTAATGTGCGACCTTTTCGAACTTATGGGCTGTATATGATAAAACCAGTTACATAATAAGCTATAAATTAATTCATGGGTGACCTGTGAAACGCCAGCTAGTAAAATCCACGAGTCTGTTATGTTCATTAGAGTCTTGAAGACCAGCAATCATGGAACATCAACACGCAGCCTCAATTAGTTGCCTCTGTCTCCCACATTGTCTACTTTCTTCCTTCTTTCCCTCTTCTGTTCTTTACTCCTTCCTTCTCTCCTTCATTTATTCCCTACCTCTTCCCCTTTGCATTTCCTGGCACGACCGACCACAACGATGTAGTGAACACATTTTGATATTTCCGAAAACAAACATTTTGTGCTGATGCGTGAATAGCTTGTGTGTATTACGTGTAAGAATTGGCTCCCAGGTGGGAGGGACGTGAGAACGACACCCAACCTATATTACTTACCTAGTAAATTTATTTTTAATGAAGTCCTCCAACGGTAATATGTACTACTGAGCTATTTCTCTTAATAGTAAAAAAAAAAAAGTATTAACCCGTATGGGTTATACAACCAAACAGCTGAGGGGAGATAAACAGGGAAGAGGCAAGTAGAGAGGGTAGTATATGTTGAAATATAAAGTCATAATCTGAGAATCTGTAGTGAAAATGGAACTGTTCCAGTATTTCCCTTACAAACGCTATGTTAGTTTTTTGTGATTCTCGTGGAAATGGAATAATGTTGGCATTGGTTGTGGCGCCATCTGTCTTGCAAGATGGCCGGTATTGGCTCTGAGGGAAACTTCTTGTATTGGGCCAGCTGCCTAAGACGGCGTGAGTGATATTAATGGTGCAGTGCAACACACCAACACTTATTTGGCTACTTTCTATTCTAGGGAGGTGCCTCGACGTCGGTGAGGGGCTCTTCATCCAGGGAACTGGAGTTATCGTTTCCTTCCTCGAGTTCACTTCCTATTCCCAGTCTTCAGGCGCACATTCTTATGGATTAATCGCTTGTCCACGAACACTGATAAACTTAAAAGTTCTCTATATATGCGTTTACCTGGAGAGGGTTTCGGGGGGTCAACGCCCCCGCGGCCCGGTCTGAGACCAGGCCTCATGGTAGATCAGGGTCTGATCAACCAGGCTGTTACTGTTGGCCGCACGCAAGCTGACGAACCACAGCCCGGTTGTTCAGGTACTGACTTTACGTGCCTGTCCAGTGCCTTCTTGAAGACAGCCAGGGGTCTATTGGTACTCCCCCTTGTGTATGCTGCGATGCAATTGAACAGTCGGGGGCCCCGAACACTTACTGTGTTGTCTCTCAATGTACTCGTGGCGCCCCTGCTTTTCATCGGTTGCATCTCCTGCCGAGTCTTTTTGCTTTCATAGGGAGTGATTTTCGTGCGCAGGTTTGGTACCAATCCCTCCAAGATCTTCCAGGTGTATATTATCATGTAGTGTGAATGATGTCGAATGTGGCAACAGCGCAGAGATGAATATCAACCGTCGATAATTTTTTTTTTTTTACCGGACAGGCATGTTTAGAAGAACAAGCATCTACTGCAACAATGTTTCGCTCTCACAGTTAGACTGACAAAAGCAGAGAAATAATAATAATAATAATAATAATAATAATAATAATAATAATAATAATAATAATAATTTTATTTCAGGATGATACAATGTTTGTTCAGTGATGGGCGACATTTATTTGAGCATACAGAAAACCCATAGTTATGTGGGAATACACACACTGGTAGCGGAGGATACTTTTAATGCAACGTTTAACCCAAGGCTGGCTCATCTGCGTCTAACATCCAGTTGTCCCAAAGTGCCTGTCCCTGTATTTCATAAATTTCTAGGAATTTTTTGCATGTTACGTCTCCCCGATTCTTTTGTCCTCCAATGTTGTTAGATTCGATTTCGTTGGTCACTCTTTAGTTTAATATGTTTATTATGCACCCCATACCCATCCTGTGGGCGGTAGTCAAAAGATTACAGAGGTACATAATTGGTCCAGTGACTGGACCCCAAAGTTATGATAGCTGAACTAGTTACAAAGGTAATGAACTCCAGGTAGATCTGGTCACTAATCATGGCAAGTTACAGAGGTAATGAATCAGCTTCACTCCTATACATGGTTACAGTCATGAACAAATTACAAAGTAATGAACCACTGATACGTCCATACCTGGTCACAATTGTAATGAGTTATAAATACAAATATTAAGTGGATCATACACCCACACGAGCG
>NC_091343.1:17826867-17891867 GCF_038502225.1 Cherax quadricarinatus | reverse complement strand
ACCTTAGTTATTCTTTATTTTTACTTCAAATTTTCATCATGGTTTAATTTGCATTTTAATACATTATAGGCAATTTTATAAAAATATTACATTAGGCATATACATAAAAAATTAAACAAATACTAATTAAAATTAACTCTTACCATTTGAAATTAACTTAAAAATTGGCATTCATTACTAAAAAAATGGAATATATACAGGACTGGTGCTGATGAATTATTTCCATGTAATTTAATAGGTCAGCGAAATATTGTGGAATCTTCTATTGTTAAGTATGATGCAGAACATGTTTCAAATTTGAGTTCTGGCATGTACAAACTCGACAGTTTTAAAGTACAGAATATTGTTCACACACTAAAAGGTGAAAATATTTTTTTCACAAAAATTCAGACTGTTTGTCAAATGAACAATTTGTTTTAACTTTATACGTAAGTTGGACTAATATCCGTTTGTTGGAGTCACCTTTATTGAGTGGGCCGGTGGGCCTTCTTCAGTGTTCCTCCAGTCTTCACGTTTTTTTTAATTTGACAGTCTGAAGTTTAATATAGACTTACCTATGCACTAGTTTTTATCTTATGAGCTGGACATTATCTGACTGTTAACCTAACTAGAGGTTTAACATAGGTGCAATGTCCTGTTACATTGGAAACACTGTTTCCAATGTTATTGTTACTGTGAACCAGTAGGACTCCTATAGTGCACTTTGAGCTGTCACCTTCTGTAAGCTATCACCTCACTTCCTAACAAAATATTTTTCTCTTGCCTCTCCGCCTTATTCCTCGTCACACATTTTATTGGACGCAACGCCCCATTAAATGGAAGATAAGGATAGGCAGCATATTCTTTTGGTTAAAAAAAAATGAGTATATTTTCAATGTACGGGTAATATTTTCTATCTTATTGACATCATTGTCGGGACATGACAGCGAATGGCTATCCTACCATACCCCCGGCCGGGATTGAACCCGCGGTCTGGAGCTGGAGTTTTGAGACTATGACCGCGGGTTCAATCCCGGCCAGGGGTATGGTTTGTTTGCAATCGTGTCATTACGATTTCTTGAGTAATGGCTATCCTGTTCTATATGATAACTGCATCTTAAGAACATAAGCTAGCTATGTTGTCCTGTAAAATTCCATCACAATGGAAGAGTGTAGAAGGGCTATGTGGAGAGGGGCTGGGAGGGACAGAGCGAGAGGGGGAGCAACAAGATAATTATCAACTGTTCTTGCGTTGCTACTCACATCTCACTACTAATTAACTCCTGAGAGACTTGGTAGCGATTTACAAGCATCCATAGGACCGCATGATGCCAGTGGCACACACACACACACACACACACACACGCTTATACAACAGGTCTAGTGTCTAATCGACATGTGCCTAGGACAAAATGGTAACTAACCACGGTATGGTGTCCGCAAATTTCAACCAAAGTTAAAATAAATTTCATAATGTGACAACTGGCTTCCATAATTGAAAAATTATGTCAGCAAGACTTTAGGCACTGGAAGTATCTAGTTGGATGAGATAACTAACCATTATTTTTTAATGAAAAAATTGTTCTTAAGCCTGTTAAATCTGACTTTCTGTATACTGAATAATGAATGGACCAACAGCCATTACAAAAGAAAAGCATTCACTGACTTATCTCAGAAGCTCTCTCACCTAACACTGATTTATTACGCTAACTTACACTGCCTTACCCTCTCCGTCAGCACCTCTCCATGTTGTGCTCAGTGACCCACAGGTTAGTTTAATATTTAGATTAATATGTTTATTATGCACCCCATACCCATCCTGTGGGCGGTAGTCAGAAGATTACAGAGGTACATAATGGGTCCAGGGACTGGGCCTCGAAGTTTTGATAGCTGAGCAAGTTACAGAGGTAATGAATTCACAATTTACAAAGGTAATGAACTCCAGGTAGGTCTAGTCACAAAAATGACCCAAAATGGATGAATAATAGGCTCACATATCTACTAGGGCATAAGAAAGGAATTTATAGGCGTATCAAAAGAGGTGAGGGTCATCTTATGAATCAGTATATTGACATTAAGAGGGACATTAAAAAGGGGATAAGAAAAGCTAAAGGGACTATGAAATTAAAGTTGCTAGGGATTCTAAAACTAACCCAAAAAGTTTTTTCCAGGTCTATAGAACAAAAGTTAGAGATAAGATAGGTCCCCTTAAAAATAACTATGGGCACCTTACTGACAAAGAGAATGAAATGTGCTCGATTTTAAATAATTATTTTCTTTCAGTTTTTACACAGGAAGACACTAACAATATTCCAGTAATTAATTTTTATAGTGGGCTAGAAGATAAGTTATGTAACATCAGTCACTAGTAAAATGGTTGTGAAGCAGATAGACAGACAAGCAAAATAAGTCGACGGGTCCTGATGAGGTTTTTTCAAGGGTTCTTAATTAAGGAATGCAAAATGGAACTCTGAACCATTAACTAATATTTTTAATTTATCTCTTCAAACAGGTGTAGTGTCTGATATGTGGAAGATGGCTAATGTAATTCCTATTTTTAAAACAGGGGAAAAGTCGTTACCGTCAAATTACCGCCCAATAAGCCTGACCTCAATTGTAGGCAAATTACTAGAGTCAATTATAGCTGAGATTATAAGAAGCCATCTCGATAAGCATACCTTGATTAATGATACTCAGATTGGATTCACAAGAGGCCGGTCTTGTCTAACTAATTTATTAACTTTCTTCAGTAAAGCTTTTGAGGCTGTTGACCACGATAAAGAATTTGATATTATTTACTTAGATTTTAGTAAGGCTTTTGATAGAGTTCCGCACCATAGACTGTTAAAGAAAGTGGCAGCTCATGGCATTGGGGGAAAAGTGCTCTCGTGGATCGAGTCATGGCTCACTGACAGGAAGCAGAGAGTGTCCATAAATGGGGTTAAATCCGAGTGGGGATCTGTAACAAGTGGCGTTCCACAGGGATCAGTCTTGGGCCCGTTGTTGTTTATAATATATATCAATGATCTTGATGAGGGAATTACTAGTGATATGAGCAAATTCGTCGATGACACAAAGATAGGTAGGATAATTGATTCAAACGTAGATGTTATGGAACTTCAGGAGGATTTAAACAAGCTCTATTCTTGGTCAGAAAAGTGGCAGATGCAGTTCAATGTAGATAAATGCAAGGTTCTGAAGCTTGGGAGTGCCCATAACCCTAGTACTTATAAGTTAAATGTTGTAGAACTTAGCCATACAGATTACGAAAAGGACTTGGGGGTTATGGTGAGCAGCAACCTTAAACCAAGACAGCAATGCCTAAGCGTACGTAATAAGGCAAATAGATTACTGGGATTTATATCAAGAAGTGTAAGCAACAGAAGTCCAGAGGTCATACTGCAGCTTTATACATCATTAGTAAGGCCTCGCCTAGATTATGCAGCTCAATTCTGGTCTCCATATTACAGAATGGACATAAATTCGTTAGAAAACATTCAGTGTAGGATGACTAAAATAATACATAGCATTAGAAATCTTCCTTATGAAGAAAGATTGAAGACTCTTAAGTTACATTCACTTGTTAGACGAGGAATGAGGGGAGACCTGATCGAAGTGTATAAGTGGAAGATAGGTATTAATAAAGGGGATATTAATAAGGTCTTGAGGATGTCTCTCCAAGAGAGAACCCGCAGTAATGGATTTAAATTAGATAAGTTTAGATTTAGAAAGGACATAGGAAAGTATTGGTTTGGAAATAGGGTAGTTGATGAGTGGAACAGTCTACCTAGTTGGGTTATTGAGGCTGGGACTTTGGGTAGTTTCAAATTTAGGTTGGATAAGTTCATGAGTGGGAGGGGTTGGATTTGAGTGGGACTTTCACATCAGAGCTTATTTCTTGGGTGGCATTGAAAATTGGGTTGGGCAAATGTTTTGTTAGTGGGATGAATTGTAAAGGACCTGCCTAGTATGGGCCAACAGGCCTCCTGCAGTGTTCCTCCTTTCTTATGTTCTTATATTCTTATTTACAGATTGTAATAAAGTTGGTAGAATTACCGACAATAGGTAAAGTAAAAGGACACAAGTGCAACTAATGTGACATTTATTGTGGCAACGTTTCGCTCTCCAGGAGCTTTATCAAGCCATTACAAACAATACGTGGACACAGAGGGTATATAAAGGCTCAGAGTGAAGTGTAATACTAGTGAGGTACCATTTCGATGTTCACTAGTGGTAGTAGTAATAGTAGTAGTGGTAGTGACAAAAGTAATACAATATGGTAGAGCAATTAATTCGTACATGAGTAAAAGGATATAATAGCTTTTATATCCTTTTACTCATGTACGAATTAATTGGTCTACCATATTGTATTACTTTTGTCACTACCACTACTACTACAAGATTGATGGACTGAACACATCGACTCCAGGCTGAGGGACTGATTACCTCATACTCCTCCTCTCCTTACGCCTTCCTTTTTGTATTGGACTGATGAAGCCACTGTGTGGCGAAACGTTTCCTGAATAAAGATTCTCATATGCTGCATAAGTGTCTCAATCTTCAACTTGTCGGTTTTTCAAACCATTCATCACTACTACTACTATTACTACTACCACTAGTGAACATCGAAATGGTACCTCACTAGTATTACACCTCACTCTGAGCCTTTATATACCCTGTGTCCATGTATTGTTTGTAATGGCTTGATAAAGCTCCTGGAGAGCGAAACGTTGCCACAATAAATGTTACATTAGTTGCACTCGTGTCCTTTTACTTTACATATTTACAGATTACAGAGGTACACAATGGGTCCAGGGACCGGGCCCCAAAGTTTTGATGGCTGAACTAGGACCCACAGGTTAGAGAGCATTTGTGAGTAACAAAAAAAAAACGGCACAATACCGTCGTCGTAAGCTCCTTTTCTATGTGCGGGTTATTTGCGTAGCATTTGTGAGAATAACAATGTTTTGAAAACATTAATAATAATAATAATGAAGAGGACACCAGGGGCACACCTATTCACCTTTAATTACTTTAAGTTTGTAGCCACACTCACCTGGGAACGGGGTCAGGGTAGAAGTTGGCAGCTGTGTAGTTCTTGCCAAAGAGCTGCATTCCAATGACGGCGAAGATGTAGATAATGATGATGAGGACGAAAGTGAGGTTACCCAGCGCCCCTAGCGTGGAGACGATGATACTCAGTAGTACCCGCATGGTCCGCCAAGACTGTGCCAGCTTCAGCACCCGCAGCTGCATAATCATGACAGTATAAAAATCTTAATTATACACAGTAATACTACGGATAATTACACCGACAATGAGCACTGTTATAGTAAATTACAAGCACAATTAGTATTGTTACAGTCACTTAATAAGCGCTACGGGTTTAGAGCTTCCCCATGAAGCTCTGAATACTGACCAATCTCATGCCTCTGAGCACGGAGAGACCAGAGCCGATCTCCAGACCCAGGTCCAGCAGAGAGGCCAGTACGATCACCAGGTCGAACACGTTCCACTTGTTCACGAAGAACTCCTTGCTCAGGGCCATCAACTTCATGATGCACTCCAAGGTGAACACTGCCGTGAACACCTGTGTGGAAGAACCTTACTGAACACCTGCAAGTTCAAGTGTGTTAAACACTATCAACACCTGTGTTGAAGACAGGTGTTGATAATGTTGCTAAACGTTACTGAAAACCTGTAAACCTGTTGAGCGTTATGAACACTTGTGAGGGAGGCTGTGAACATTATGAACGCCTGTGAAGCCAAGATGAACATTTCACAACTTACAAATTGGAAAATGAAACAAACATTTCAGACTATCATAAAACATTATGACTGCCGCCTAAGAATGGCTCACAATGACCCCGGTAGCTCTTTCAAATTCTTAGAAACACGCTTTGTGAAACGTGAACTTTCGTTCCACTAAGCGCTAAATCCGCGTGGGTCATCCAATGTAAGGAGGGATGTCCCGACTAGTAAATCGCATCCCCGAAATGGACGGAGACCGATTACTCACCCTATTGCCGACTTCGAGGACCTTGTTGAGTTGGTAGGACATGCCGTGGTGCTCAATGGCCAGGAAGACGGTGTTCATGATGATGCACAACATGATGAACAGGTCGAACACCGCGTCGTGAACAACCACATGCATCATGTTCTGGAACTTGAGCCAAACGCGGTAGTTGACGCAACACTCGCGGCACTTGTCGCAGTTACGATCCACAAGTTCGTCTGCACGAGAGTGAAAGTGTGAGAATGAGTTTGAACAGAATAAACTGAATTTTATTTGTTACCGTGTGAATAACTATTTACACAGGTCCCCCACGTGGTTGTGTTGAACAAAAGTTTCCTCTCTCTTGTTGTGTATCACCCGCTTTTAATGATGCTTTTGTTATGAACTAAAACGACCATGATAAAAATAAGCAACACATATTGGCTTACTATATTGGACAAGTAAACGAGTGGGGGAGGGTGGGTGCGAGTGGGACCTGCCTAGCATGGACCATTACAAAAAAGACCCCTGTGCACAGTTCAGGATATAATGTTAAAACGACTGAAGACACTTGTGGCGAAGAGCTTCCTTTAATGAATGTCCTTAAGTGTACATATCAATCATATCCTAGGGGGGATATGATTGAGGTGTATAAATGGAAGACAGGAATAAATAAAGGGGATGTAAATAGTGTGCTGAAAATATCTAGCCTAGACAGGACTCGCAGCAATGGTTTTAAGTTGGAAAAATTCAGATTCAGGAAGGATATAGGAAAGTACTGGTTTGGTAATAGAGTTGTGGATGAGTGGAACAAACTCCCAAGTACAGTTATAGAGGCCAGAACGTTGTGTAGCTTTAAAAATAGGTTGGATAAATACACGAGTGGATGTGGGTGGGTGTGAGTTGGACCTGATAGCTTGTGCTACCAGGTCGGTTGCCGTGTTCCTCCCTTAAGTCAATGTGACCTGACCTGACTAGGTTGGGTGCATTGGCTTAAGCCGGTAGGAGACTTGGACCTGCCTCACATGGGCCAGTGGGCCTTCTGCAGTGTTCCTTCGTTATGTTCAAATGCTTGTTAGTGGCATGAACTGTAAAGGACCTGCCTAGTATGGGCCAACAGGCCTGCTGCAGTGTTCCTCCTTTCTTATGTTATGTTCTTATAATGGGCTTAAAGATCAAGTTGTAATAATTTTGCTAGAACTACCGACATTATGTTAGGTAAAAGGACACAAGTGCAACTAATAGGTCATCTTCTTGTCGCACAAGTTGTATTTGTGTTGTTTTACGTAGCAAACATCAAGTTACCTTGGACGACGACTATATGTTGTGAGGAGGCTGAGAGCGCAGCTGGGGACGAGGGACTCACTCCGTTACACTTCCTTCTTGCCAGTAACGTCTGTTCTGCCTTGCCTGCTCCTTCCTGAGAGCAAGACACACACTATTAGTACTATATATATATACGGCCTCCCCTCGATGCCAGCGAGTGCTCCTTGATCCAGGAAACTGGACTTACCCTTCCTGCACTTAGATCGAACCTGAATGTGATTTACATTGGGTCCACCGTCAAACATGACTCAGTTTGACGTCCTCAAAAATAATACAATATTGGGAAGTATTAACACGAACTCTCATACTCTACTAGATATTAGATTAAGCGCTAATCCCACAAGGGCCACAGCACAGCCAGGAGCGATGTGTGAAAGAAATGTTCAGAGACTAAGAATGAGCAAAGGGGGGCAGCAGTGCGGCAAGTTCACGGGTTAGTGAGGGAGGGAGGGAGGGGGGGGGGGAGCTAGGGCAAACAAAATTGAAATCATACATAACAAAAAAGACAATCGTGACTGGAACTATACACAAATAACCCGCACATAGGAGAGAGGGGCTTACAGCGACGTTTCAGTCCGACTTGGACCATTTACAAAGTCAGTTTGTAAATGGTCCAAGTCGGACCGAAACGTCGTCGTAAGCTCCTCTTTTCTATGTGCGGGTTATTAATGTATTGAAATCATAGTACAATAGATTAGCTTCAGTTAAAAAAGATCTGAGTGTGCGTCAGAGGCGGAACTTATAGCGAGGTCGGTGTGTGTGTGAGAGTGTGAGTGTGTGTGTGTGTGTGTGTGTGTGTGTGTGTGTGTGTGTGTGTGTGTGTGTGTGTGTGTGTGTGTGTGTGTGTGTGTGTGTGTGTGTGTATGTGTGTGTCGTGCCGAATATGTAAAACTGGTCAATTAGCAAGAACTCGCTTAAAATTAAGTCTTTTCTAAAATTTTCTCTTATACGTTTAAAGATATATTCTTTCATTAATAATAATGTAAAAAAATTATAATTTTGCATCAAAAGAATCTTAGAAAACTTACCTAACCTTATTATAACAAGAAAAATTTAGTTTAGCCTAACCCAACTAAATATATTTTAGATTTGTTTACAATAATTTAATACTAAACAAAAAGTGAAATAGTATTTTTTTTCGTTAGGTTCAGAATGATTTTGGCGAAATTATTGCATACACAAATTTTCACTTGTCCTATATGGCAAGATGAGCGTTGCTATTTAAGCCAAGATCGCAAGTTCTGCCTATTCGGCACGACATATATACATGTATATACACAATACAAACAATTCTTGTACAACGGAAAGGAGAAAGAAAAACCTAAAAATTAACTCTGGGAACTTGACATAGCGAATAAAACGAGAAAAAAAAATAGCCGTCAGAAACATTTCACGAGTTCTAACAAAATGTAAATTTACAAATGAAATGAAAACAATTAAAAGTGGAGGAGGAGGAGGAGCCGGGACCACCAGACATTTGTTACTGACAGACTTTGTATTAAACATGTAATGTACGAGTAGTAAGGGTGTTTAACTTAACTAAAAGTTTGAGAGAGATCTGAGAGAGAGATCTGAGAGAGAGAGAGAGAGAGAGAGATCTGAGAGAGAGAGATCTGAGAGAGAGAGAGAGAGAGAGAGAGAGAGAGAGAGAGAGAGAGAGAGAGAGCAACCCACACAATGTAGTTTCTATTCATCCTGGCTCTAGTCTTGCATTTCAGATGAGTCAATAGGGAAGAGTTGCGGCGGTGATTACAGGCCTGGAGGCCTGTCACCTGACCTAACTTTGTGACCAGCAGCAGCAGCAGCACCACCACCACCACCACCACCACCAGCACCACCAGCAGCAGCACCACCAGCAGCAGCACCACCAGCACCACCAGCAGCAGCAGCAGCACCACCAGCAGCAGCACCACCACCACCAGCAGCACCACCAGCAGCAGCACCACCAGCAGCAGCAGCACCACCAGCAGCAGCACCACCACCACCACCACCAGCAGCACCACCACCACCAGCAGCAGCACCACCACCACCACCAGCAGCAGCAGCACCACCACCACCACCAGCAGCAGCAGCACCATCAACCACCAGCAGCAGCAGCAGCACCACCACCACCAGCACCACCAGCAACTACTTCATCAATTATCATTCATGTCTCAAATTACTCTTTTAGAATAAATTCCCAAACACACATCAGTGACTAAGTGAACCTTACAATAAAATTCTAGAGATTTAGTCTAATTTAACCTATATACAATATTTTGATATATTGATCAGGGCCTGTTCAACTAGGCTGTTACAGCTGGCCGTATCCAACGTATGAATCACAACCAGGCTTATCGGGCACTGATTTTAGTTCTGTCCAACTTCTTCTTGAAGACAGGGGTCTACTGGTAATCCCCCCTTACGTATGTTGGGAGGCTGCTGAACAGTGTTGGGCCCCGGACACTTACTGTGCTTTCTCTTAGTGTACTCATGGCGGCCTTGTTTTTCACTTTGGCTGTGTTGCACCGTCTGTCGGGAGTGATTTGTGTGTGGAGATTTACGACCAATCCCTTCAGGATTTTCCAGGTAAGAATATAAATTCTTCTCGCTTGCGTTCCAGGGAGTGCAGGTCAAGGGACTTCAACCGTTCCCAGTAATTAAAGTGACTGAGAATACGTGCAGTGAAGGCTTTTTGTACAATCTCCAAATCTGCAATTTCGCCTGCCTTCAGTGGTGTTGTTAGTGTACAGAAGTATTCCAGCTTAGAGAGAACAAGTGATTTAAAGATCATCATCACTGGAATGGCATCCACTGTTTTGAAAATTATCATTATACATTCTATCAATTTTCCTCGCAGATGTGATAATGAGAATGTTGTGATCTCACATTATCACTCCCAAGTCCTTCACATTAGTTTTCCGTTCTATTGTGAGGTTAGAATTTGTTGTGTGCACCGTTCTAGCTATTATAATAGCTAGAACGGTGTACACAACAAACTTACTGAAATAATGAATTTCCTTATGTTTTCAATAACGGAGTAACTGATATTTGTCGTCAATAAACATAATATTGTTTTCGGCGGGCCACTGGAAAACTTTGTATATATCTTAAGGTCATGTTCTTGAGAGGCAAGGTCAACATGTTAAGGTTATACAAGGCACATAATTGTTTATACACTGTCTTGTTCCACTGCCTGCTCCTTGTTCCAGTCGTGTATTCCGTTACCATGACCCTCAACGTATGCTTCCACCTGTTCTGTCTTCCACTAGTTGTTTCTTGTTCCAGTCCAGTGTTTCATCTATTTCTTTCCTTCCAGTGTCCCACCTGTTTCTTTCCTATTTTCTCTAATTATTCATTTGGCTTATATTTTATAGTAACTTCGTAAAAATAAATTAACTGAAATTTTTTTTACCAATATTAAATAGATTGTCTAGCAAGTTTACCAGTCACCCAACACTACCTCGTTCGCTTTTTTTTTTTTTTTTTTTTTACGTAGGGTTTGACAAGGTTAAGGATCCCTAGCTTTATTGACAAGCTAAGAGCTGTTACCTACATCAGCTCATTGAAAGCATTTTTATTGTTATGAGACATACAAGTAGGGAACAGGATGAAGTTGGAGCCATCTGTGGGCCAGCATTTTCATTTGATCAACTGACTATCTCGTTGACATTATGCTGTACGAATGTGTTCCATACTCGAGTCATCCTGGGTATATATGATCTCAGATGGAGTGATGTTCTGGAGAAGGGTACAGCCAGAGTGAAGTTGCTGCTTTCTGCCCGTCTTGTGGCATAAAAGCTTGTTTCACGCTGTCCTCGAAGTGGATCCAAGTGTGGTACTTTGACAATATTGGCCTTGTACATAACAGTAAGGCCACCCACATCCCTATGTTGAAGGCTCTGACTGACTGGCTGGCTCTGTCTCTGTCTGTCCGTCTCTCTCTCTCTCTCTCTCTCTGGTGACTTCTCATTCTCTAGCTCTTTTGCTAACCTGCGTTGAATGACCCACACGGGTTAAGGGCCTCACATACTACAATAGCAATAATAATCTTGTTCACTCCGTCATCAATTGCTACGCTGGACACCTCAGCTGAAAGTTTAAGATATGTATATTCGGAAATTCTTGTTGAATAATTCCTGAATTTACGCATATAGATAAATTCAGAGAGACACGACGACGAAGACATTACATAAATGTAGTTACCAAATACTGAGATCACTGGGTTTCTGAGCAAGGAGGCTGTTGTTGAAGGCTGTACGAGTCCTAGTTCGGTCCCTTACTACAAACTGGGCGCGGGACGGTCACGGTCTTCCAGAAAATATTTATGAAAAGGATGATGGCACAAAATAGCGAGATAAAACAGACGAGGATATGTTAGGCTTACAAGCACGACACAAAAGAAAGTATAGAATAGAAGAGGAAGAGAGGTGGTGGTTAAGACAACAAGAGCCGCCAACAAGAGGTGGTGGTTAAGACAACAAGAGCCGCCAACAAGAGAGGTGGTGGTTAAGACAACAAGAGCCGCCAGCAAGAGAGGTGGTGGTTAAGACAACAAGAGCAGCCAACAAGAGAGGTGGTGGTTAAGACAACAAGAGCCGCCAGCAAGAGAGGTGGTGGTTAAGACAACAAGAGCAGCCAACAAGAGAGGTGGTTAAGACAACAAGAGCAGCCAACAAGAGAGGTGGTGGTTAAGACAACAAGAGCCGCCAACAAGAGAGGTGGTGGTTAAGACAACAAGAGCCGCCAACAAGAGAGGTGGTGGTTAAGACAACAAGAGCCGCCAACAAGAGAGGTGGTGGTTAAGACAACAAGAGCCGCCAACAAGAAGTGGTGAAGACAACAAGAGCCGCCAGCATGAGAGGTGAAGACAAGAGCCGCCAGCAAGAGAGGTGGTGGTTAAGACAACAAGAGCCGCCAACAAGAAGTGGTGGTTAAGACAACAAGAGCCGCCAATAAGAGAGGTGGTGGTTAAGACAACAAGAGCCGCCAACAAGAGAGGTGGTGGTTAAGACAACAAGAGCCGCCAACAAGAGAGGTGGTGGTTAAGACAACAAGAGCCGCCAACAAGAGAGGTGGTGGTTAAGACAACAAGAGCCGCCAGCAAGAGAGGTGGTGGTTAAGACAACAAGAGCCGCCAACAAGAGGTGGTGGTTAAGACAACAAGAGCCGCCAACAAGAGAGGTGGTGGTTAAGACAACAAGAGCCGCCAACAAGAGAGGTGGTGGTTAAGACAACAAGAGCCGCCAACAAGAGAGGTGGTGGTTAAGACAACAAGAGCCGTCAACAAGAGAGGTGGTGGTTAAGACAACAAGAGCCGTCAACAAGAGAGGTGGTGGTTAAGACAACAAGAGCCGTCAACAAGAGAGGTGGTGGTTAAGACAACAAGAGCCGCCAACAAGAGAGGTGGTGGTTAAGACAACAAGAGCCGCCAACAAGAGAGGTGGTGGTTAAGACAACAAGAGCCGCCAACAAGAGAGGTGGTGGTTAAGACAACAAGAGCCGTCAACAAGAGAGGTGGTGGTTAAGACAACAAGAGCCGCCAACAAGAGAGGTGGTGGTTAAGACAACAAGAGAGGTGGTGGTTAAGACAACAAGAGAGGTGGTGGTTAAGACAACAAGAGAGGTGGTGGTTAAGACAACAAGAGAGGTGGTGGTTAAGACAACAAGAGAGGTGGTGGTTAAGACAACAAGAGCAGCCAGCAAGAGGTGGTGGTTAAGACAACAAGAGCCGCCAACAAGAGAGGTGGTGGTTAAGACAACAAGAGCCGCCAACAAGAGAGGTGGTGGTTAAGACAACAAGAGCCGCCAGCAAGAGAGGTGGTGAAGACAACAAGAGCCGCCAACAAGAGAGGGTGGTGGTTAAGACAACAAGAGCCGCCAACAAGAGAGGTGGTGGTTAAGACAACAAGAGCCGCCAACAAGAGAGGGTGGTGGTTAAGACAACAAGAGCCGCCAACAAGAGAGGTGGTGGTTAAGACAACAAGAGCCGCCAACAAGAGAGGGTGGTGGTTAAGACAACAAGAGCCGCCAACAAGAGAGGGTGGTGGTTAAGACAACAAGAGCCGCCAACAAGAGAGGTGGTGGTTAAGACAACAAGAGCCGCCAACAAGAGAGGGTGGTGGTTAAGACAACAAGAGCCGCCAGCAAGAGGCGGTGGTTAAGACAAGAGCCGCCAACAAGAGAGGTGGTGGTTAAGACAACAAGAGCCGCCAACAAGAGAGGTGGTGGTTAAGACAACAAGAGCCGCCAACAAGAGAGGTGGTGGTTAAGACAACAAGAGCCGCCAACAAGAGAGGTGGTGGTTAAGACAACAAGAGCCGCCAACAAGAGAGGTGGTGGTTAAGACAACAAGAGCCGCCAACAAGAGAGGTGGTGGTTAAGACAACAAGAGCCGCCAACAAGAGAGGTGGTGGTTAAGACAACAAGAGCCGCCAACAAGAGAGGGTGGTGGTTAAGACAACAAGAGCCGCCAACAAGAGAGGTGGTGGTTAAGACAACAAGAGCCGCCAACAAGAGAGGTGGTGGTTAAGACAACAAGAGCCGCCAACAAGAGAGGGTGGTGAAGACAACAAGAGCCGCCAACAAGAGAGATGGTGGTTAAGACAACAAGAGCCGCCAACAAGAGAGGGTGGTGAAGACAACAAGAGCCGCCAACAAGAGAGGGTGGTGGTTAAGACAACAAGAGCCGCCAACAAGAGAGGTGGTGAAGACAACAAGAGCCGCCAACAAGAGAGGTGGTGGTTAAGACAACAAGAGCCGCCAACAAGAGAGGTGGTGGTTAAGACAACAAGAGAGGTGGTGGTTAAGACAACAAGAGCCGCCAACAAGAGAGGTGGTGGTTAAGACAACAAGAGCCGCCAACAAGAGGTGGTGGTTAAGACAACAAGAGCCGCCAACAAGAGAGGTGGTGGTTAAGACAACAAGAGCCGCCAACAAGAGTGGTGGTGGTTAAGACAACAAGAGAGGTGGTGGTTAAGACAACAAGAGCCGCCAACAAGAGAGGTGGTGGTTAAGACAACAAGAGCCGCCAACAAGAGAGGTGGTGGTTAAGACAACAAGAGCCGCCAACAAGAGAGGTGGTGGTTAAGACAACAAGAGAGGTGGTGAAGACAACAAGAGAGGTGGTGAAGACAACAAGAGAGGTGGTGGTTAAGACAACAAGAGAGGTGGTGGTTAAGACAACAAGAGCCGCCAACAAGAGAGGTGGTGGTTAAGACAACAAGAGCCGCCAACAAGAGAGGTGGTGGTTAAGACAACAAGAGAGGTGGTGGTTAAGACAACAAGAGAGGTGGTGGTTAAGACAACAAGAGAGGTGGTGGTTAAGAGAACAAGAGCCGCCAACAAGAGAGGTGGTGGTTAAGACAACAAGAGAGGTGGTGGTTAAGACAACAAGAGAGGTGGTGGTTAAGACAACAAGAGCCGCCAGCAAGAGAGGTGGTGGTTAAGACAACAAGAGCCGCCAGCAAGAGAGGTGGTGGTTAAGACAACAAGAGAGGTGGTGGTTAAGACAACAAGAGAGGTGGTGGTTAAGACAACAAGAGCCGCCAGCAAGAGAGGTGGTGGTTAAGACAACAAGAGCCGCCAACAAGAGAGGTGGTGGTTAAGACAACAAGAGCCGCCAGCAAGAGAGGTGGTGGTTAAGACAACAAGAGCCGCCAGCAAGAGAGGCGGTGGTTAAGGTAACAAGAGAGGTGGTGGTTAAGACAACAAGAGCCGCCAACAAGAGAGGTGGTGAAGACAACAAGAGCCGCCAACAAAAGAGGTGGTGGTTAAGACAACAAGAGCCGCCAGCAAGAGGCGGTGGTTAAGACAACAAGAGCCGCCAGCAAGAGAGGCGGTGGTTAAGGTAACAAGAGAGGTGGTGGTTAAGACAACAAGAGCCGCCAACAAGAGAGGTGGTGGTTAAGACAACAAGAGCCGTCAACAAGAGAGGTGGTGGTTAAGACAACAAGAGCCGCCAACAAGAGAGGTGGTGGTTAAGACAACAAGAGAGGTGGTGGTTAAGACAACAAGAGAGGTGGTGGTTAAGACAACAAGAGAGGTGGTGGTTAAGACAACAAGAGAGGTGGTGGTTAAGACAACAAGAGAGGTGGTGGTTAAGACAACAAGAGCCGCCAACAAGAGAGGTGGTGGTTAAGACAACAAGAGAGGTGGTGGTTAAGACAACAAGAGAGGTGGTGGTTAAGACAACAAGAGAGGTGGTGGTTAAGACAACAAGAGAGGTGGTGGTTAAGACAACAAGAGAGGTGGTGGTTAAGACAACAAGAGCAGCCAGCAAGAGGTGGTGGTTAAGACAACAAGAGCCGCCAACAAGAGAGGGTGGTGGTTAAGACAACAAGAGCCGCCAACAAGAGAGGTGGTGGTTAAGACAACAAGAGCCGCCAGCAAGAGAGGTGGTGAAGACAACAAGAGCCGCCAAAAAGAGAGGGTGGTGGTTAAGACAACAAGAGCCGCCAACAAGAGAGGTGGTGGTTAAGACAACAAGAGCCGCCAACAAGAGAGGGTGGTGGTTAAGACAACAAGAGCCGCCAACAAGAGAGGTGGTGGTTAAGACAACAAGAGCCGCCAACAAGAGAGGGTGGTGGTTAAGACAACAAGAGCCGCCAACAAGAGAGGGTGGTGGTTAAGACAACAAGAGCCGCCAGCAAGAGAGGCGGTGGTTAAGACAACAAGAGCCGCCAACAAGAGAGGTGGTGGTTAAGACAACAAGAGCCGCCAGCAAGAGGCGGTGGTTAAGACAACAAGAGCCGCCAACAAGAGAGGTGGTGGTTAAGACAACAAGAGCCGCCAACAAGAGAGGTGGTGAAGACAACAAGAGCCGCCAACAAGAGAGGTGGTGGTTAAGACAACAAGAGCCGCCAACAAGAGAGGTGGTGGTTAAGACAACAAGAGCCGCCAACAAGAGAGGTGGTGGTTAAGACAACAAGAGCCGCCAACAAGAGAGGTGGTGGTTAAGACAACAAGAGCCGCCAACAAGAGAGGTGGTGGTTAAGACAACAAGAGCCGCCAACAAGAGAGGGTGGTGGTTAAGACAACAAGAGCCGCCAACAAGAGAGGTGGTGGTTAAGACAACAAGAGCCGCCAACAAGAGAGGTGGTGGTTAAGACAACAAGAGCCGCCAACAAGAGAGGGTGGTGAAGACAACAAGAGCCGCCAACAAGAGAGGTGGTGGTTAAGACAACAAGAGCCGCCAACAAGAGAGGGTGGTGAAGACACCAAGAGCCGCCAACAAGAGAGGGTGGTGGTTAAGACAACAAGAGCCGCCAACAAGAGAGGTGGTGAAGACAACAAGAGCCGCCAACAAGAGAGGTGGTGGTTAAGACAACAAGAGCCGCCAACAAGAGAGGTGGTGGTTAAGACAACAAGAGAGGTGGTGAAGACAACAAGAGCCGCCAACAAGAGAGGTGGTGGTTAAGACAACAAGAGCCGCCAACAAGAGGTGGTGGTTAAGACAACAAGAGCCGCCAACAAGAGAGGTGGTGGTTAAGACAACAAGAGCCGCCAACAAGAGAGGTGGTGGTTAAGACAACAAGAGAGGTGGTGGTTAAGACAACAAGAGCCGCCAGCAAGAGAGGTGGTGGTTAAGACAACAAGAGCCGCCAACAAGAGAGGTGGTGGTTAAGACAACAAGAGCCGCCAACAAGAGAGGTGGTGAAGACAACAAGAGAGGTGGTGAAGACAACAAGAGAGGTGGTGGTTAAGACAACAAGAGAGGTGGTGGTTAAGACAACAAGAGAGGTGGTGGTTAAGACAACAAGAGCCGCCAACAAGAGAGGTGGTGGTTAAGACAACAAGAGCCGCCAACAAGAGAGGTGGTGGTTAAGACAACAAGAGAGGTGGTGGTTAAGACAACAAGAGAGGTGGTGGTTAAGACAACAAGAGAGGTGGTGGTTAAGAGAACAAGAGCCGCCAACAAGAGAGGTGGTGGTTAAGACAACAAGAGAGGTGGTGGTTAAGAGAACAAGAGCCGCCAACAAGAGAGGTGGTGGTTAAGACAACAAGAGAGGTGGTGGTTAAGACAACAAGAGAGGTGGTTAAGACAAGAGCCGCCAACAAGAGAGGGTGGTGGTTAAGACAACAAGAGCCGCCAACAAGAGAGGTGGTGGTTAAGACAACAAGAGCCGCCAACAAGAGAGGTGGTGGTTAAGACAACAAGAGCCGCCAGCAAGAGAGGTGGTGGTTAAGACAACAAGAGCCGCCAGCAAGAGAGGCGGTGGTTAAGGTAACAAGAGAGGTGGTGGTTAAGACAACAAGAGCCGCCAACAAGAGAGGTGGTGAAGACAACAAGAGCCGCCAACAAAAGAGGTGGTGGTTAAGACAACAAGAGCCGCCAGCAAGAGGCGGTGGTTAAGACAACAAGAGCCGCCAGCAAGAGAGGCGGTGGTTAAGGTAACAAGAGAGGTGGTGGTTAAGACAACAAGAGCCGCCAACAAGAGAGGTGGTGGTTAAGACAACAAGAGCCGTCAACAAGAGAGGTGGTGGTTAAGACAACAAGAGCCGCCAACAAGAGAGGTGGTGGTTAAGACAACAAGAGAGGTGGTGGTTAAGACAACAAGAGAGGTGGTGGTTAAGACAACAAGAGAGGTGGTGGTTAAGACAACAAGAGAGGTGGTGGTTAAGACAACAAGAGAGGTGGTGGTTAAGACAACAAGAGAGGTGGTGGTTAAGACAACAAGAGCCGCCAACAAGAGAGGTGGTGGTTAAGACAACAAGAGAGGTGGTGGTTAAGACAAGAGAGGTGGTGGTTAAGACAACAAGAGAGGTGGTGGTTAAGACAACAAGAGCCGCCAACAAGAGAGGTGGTGGTTAAGACAACAAGAGAGGTGGTGGTTAGGACAACAAGAGCCGCCAACAAGAGAGGTGGTGGTTAAGACAACAAGAGCCGCCAACAAGAGAGGGTGGTGGTTAAGACAACAAGAGCCGCCAACAAGAGAGGTGGTGGTTAAGACAACAAGAGCCGCCAACAAGAGAGGTGGTGGTTAAGACAAGAGCCGCCAACAAGAGAGGGTGGTGGTTAAGACAACAAGAGCCGCCAACAAGAGAGGTGGTGGTTAAGACAACAAGAGCCGCCAGCAAGAGAGGTGGTGGTTAAGACAACAAGAGCCGCCAGCAAGAGAGGTGGTGGTTAAGACAACAAGAGCCGCCAGCAAGAGAGGCGGTGGTTAAGGTAACAAGAGAGGTGGTGGTTAAGACAACAAGAGCCGCCAACAAGAGAGGTGGTGAAGACAACAAGAGCCGCCAACATGAGAGGTGGTGGTTAAGACAACAAGAGCCGCCAGCAAGAGGCGGTGGTTAAGACAACAAGAGCCGCCAGCAAGAGAGGCGGTGGTTAAGGTAACAAGAGAGGTGGTGGTTAAGACAACAAGAGCCGCCAACAAGAGAGGTGGTGGTTAAGACAACAAGAGCCGTCAACAAGAGAGGTGGTGGTTAAGACAACAAGAGCCGCCAACAAGAGAGGTGGTGGTTAAGACAACAAGAGCCGCCAACAAGAGAGGTGGTGGTTAAGACAACAAGAGCCGCCAACAAGAGAGGGTGGTGGTTAAGACAACAAGAGCCGCCAACAAGAGAGGTGGTGGTTAAGACAACAAGAGCCGCCAACAAGAGAGGTGGTTAAGACAACAAGAGCCGCCAACAAGAGAGGGTGGTGAAGACAACAAGAGCTGCCAACAAGAGACGTGGTGGTTAAGACAACAAGAGCCGCCAACAAGAGAGGGTGGTGAAGACAACAAGAGCCGCCAACAAGAGAGGGTGGTGGTTAAGACAACAAGAGCCGCCAACAAGAGAGGTGGTGAAGACAACAAGAGCCGCCAACAAGAGAGGTGGTGGTTAAGACAACAAGAGCCGCCAACAAGAGAGGTGGTGGTTAAGACAACAAGAGAGGTGGTGGTTAAGACAACAAGAGCCGCCAACAAGAGGTGGTGGTTAAGACAACAAGAGCCGCCAACAAGAGAGGTGGTGGTTAAGACAACAAGAGCCGCCAACAAGAGAGGTGGTGGTTAAGACAACAAGAGCCGCCAACAAGAGAGGTGGTGGTTAAGACAACAAGAGAGGTGAAGACAACAAGAGAGGTGGTGGTTAAGACAACAAGAGAGGTGGTGGTTAAGACAACAAGAGAGGTGGTGGTTAAGACAACAAGAGAGGTGGTGGTTAAGACAACAAGAGAGGTGGTGGTTAAGACAACAAGAGAGGTGGTGGTTAAGACAACAAGAGAGGTGGTGGTTAAGACAACAAGAGAGGTGGTGGTTAAGACAACAAGAGCCGCCAACAAGAGAGGTGGTGGTTAAGACAACAAGAGCCGCCAACAAGAGAGGTGGTGGTTAAGACAACAAGAGAGGTGGTGGTTAAGACAACAAGAGAGGTGGTGGTTAAGAGAACAAGAGCCGCCAACAAGAGAGGTGGTGGTTAAGACAACAAGAGAGGTGGTGGTTAAGACAACAAGAGCCGCCAACAAGAGAGGTGGTGGTTAAGACAAGAGAGGTGGTGGTTAAGACAACAAGAGCCGCCAACAAGAGAGGGTGGTGGTTAAGACAACAAGAGCCGCCAACAAGAGAGGTGGTGGTTAAGACAACAAGAGCCGCCAACAAGAGAGGTGGTGGTTAAGACAAGAGCCGCCAACAAGAGAGGGTGGTGAAGACAACAAGAGCCGCCAACAAGAGAGGTGGTGGTTAAGACAACAAGAGCCGCCAGCAAGAGAGGTGGTGGTTAAGACAACAAGAGCCGCCAGCAAGAGAGGCGGTGGTTAAGGTAACAAGAGAGGTGGTGGTTAAGACAACAAGAGCCGCCAACAAGAGAGGTGGTGAAGACAACAAGAGCCGCCAACAAAAGAGGTGGTGGTTAAGACAACAAGAGCCGCCAGCAAGAGGCGGTGGTTAAGACAACAAGAGCCGCCAGCAAGAGAGGCGGTGGTTAAGGTAACAAGAGAGGTGGTGGTTAAGACAACAAGAGCCGCCAACAAGAGAGGTGGTGGTTAAGACAACAAGAGCCGTCAACAAGAGAGGTGGTGGTTAAGACAACAAGAGAGGTGGTGGTTAAGACAACAAGAGAGGTGGTGGTTAAGACAACAAGAGAGGTGGTGGTTAAGACAACAAGAGAGGTGGTGGTTAAGACAACAAGAGCCGCCAACAAGAGAGGTGGTGGTTAAGACAACAAGAGAGGTGGTGGTTAAGACAACAAGAGCCGCCAACAAGAGAGGTGGTGGTTAAGACAACAAGAGCCGCCAACAAGAGAGGGTGGTGGTTAAGACAACAAGAGCCGCCAACAAGAGAGGTGGTGGTTAAGACAACAAGAGCCGCCAACAAGAGAGGTGGTGGTTAAGACAAGAGCCGCCAACAAGAGAGGGTGGTGGTTAAGACAACAAGAGCCGCCAACAAGAGGTGGTGGTTAAGACAACAAGAGCCGCCAGCAAGAGAGGTGGTGGTTAAGACAACAAGAGCCGCCAGCAAGAGAGGTGGTGGTTAAGACAACAAGAGCCGCCAGCAAGAGAGGCGGTGGTTAAGGTAACAAGAGAGGTGGTGGTTAAGACAACAAGAGCCGCCAACAAGAGAGGTGGTGAAGACAACAAGAGCCGCCAACATGAGAGGTGGTGGTTAAGACAACAAGAGCCGCCAGCAAGAGGCGGTGGTTAAGACAACAAGAGCCGCCAGCAAGAGAGGCGGTGGTTAAGGTAACAAGAGAGGTGGTGGTTAAGACAACAAGAGCCGCCAACAAGAGAGGTGGTGGTTAAGACAACAAGAGCCGTCAACAAGAGAGGTGGTGGTTAAGACAACAAGAGCCGCCAACAAGAGAGGTGGTGGTTCAGATAAGAGCCTCCAACAAGAGAGGTGGTGGTTAAGACAACAAGAGCCGCCAACAAGAGAGGTGAAGACAACAAGAGCCGCCAACAAGAGAGGTGAAGACAACAAGAGAGGCGGTGGTTAAGACAACAAGAGCCGACAACAAGAGAGGTGAAGACAAGAGCCGCCAACAAGAGGTGGTGAAGACAACAAGAGCCGCCAGCATGAGAGGTGGTGAAGTCAACAAGAGCCGCCAGCAAGAGGCGGTGGTTAAGACAAGAGCAGACAACAAGAGAGGTGAAGACAACAAGAGAGGCGGTGGTTAAGACAACAAGAGCCGACAACAAGAGAGGTGAAGACAACAAGAGCCGCCAACAAGAGGTGGTGAAGACAACAAGAGCCGCCAGCATGAGAGGTGGTGAAGACAACAAGAGCCGCCAGCAAGAGGCGGTGGTTAAGACAACAAGAGCCGACAACAAGAGATGCGGTGGTTAAGACAAGAGCCGCCAACAAGAGATGCGGTGGTTAAGACAAGAGCCGCCAACAAGAGAGGTGGTGAAGACAAGAGAGGCGGTGGTTAAGACAACAAGAGCCGACAACAAGAGAGGCGGTGGTTAAGACAACAAGAGCCGACAACAAGAGAGGCGGTGGTTAAGACAACAAGAGCCGCCAGCAAGAGGTGGTGGTTAAGACAACAAGAGAGGTGGTGGTTAAGACAAGAGCCGCCAGCAAGAGAGGTGGTGGTTAAGACAACAAGAGCCGCCAGCAAGAGAGGCGGTGGTTAAGGTAACAAGAGAGGTGGTGGTTAAGACAACAAGAGCCAAGAGAGGTGGTTAAGACAACAAGAGCCGCCAGCAAGAGGCGGTGGTTAAGACAACAAGAGCCGCCAGCAAGAGAGGTGGTGGTTAAGACAACAAGAGCCGCCAGCAAGAGAGGCGGTGGTTAAGGTAACAAGAGAGGTGGTGGTTAAGACAACAAGAGCCGCCAACAAGAGAGGTGGTGGTTAAGACAAGAGCCGTCAACAAGAGAGGTGGTGGTTAAGACAACAAGAGCCGACAACAAGAGAGGTGGTGGTTCAGATAAGAGCCGCCAGCAAGAGGCGGTGGTTAAGACAACAAGAGCCGCCAGCAAGAGAGGTGGTGGTTTAGACAACAAGAGCCGCCAACAAGAGAGGTGGTGGTTCAGATAAGAGCCGCCAGCAAGAGACGGTGGTTAAGACAACAAGAGCCGCCAGCAAGAGAGGTGGTGGTTAAGACAACAAGAGCCGCCAACAAGAGAGGTGAAGACAACAAGAGCCGCCAACAAGAGAGGTGGTGGTTAAGACAAGAGCCGCCAACAAGAGATGCGGTGGTTAAGACAAGAGCCGCCAACAAGAGAGGTGAAGACAACAACAGAGGCGGTGGTTAAGACAACAAGAGCCGCCAACAAGAGAGGTGAAGACAACAAGAGCCGCCAGCATGAGAGGTGGTGAAGACAACAAGAGCCGCCAGCAAGAGGCGGTGGTTAAGACAACAAGAGCCGCCAACAAGAGATGCGGTGGTTAAGACAAAAGCCGCCAACAAGAGAGGTGGTGAAGACAACAAGAGCCGCCAGCAAGAGGTGGTGGTTAAGACAACAAGAGCCGCCAGCAAGAGAGGTGGTGGTTAAGACAACAAGAGTCGCCAGCAAGAGAGGTGGTGGTTAAGACAACAAGAGCCGCCAGCAAGAGAGGTGGTGGTTAAGACAACAAGAGCCGCCAACAAGAGAGGCGGTGGTTAAGACAACAAGAGCCGCCAGCAAGAGAGGCGGTGGTTAAGACAACAAGAGCCGCCAACAAGAGAGGTGGTGGTTAAGACAACAAGAGCCGCCAGCAAGAGAGGCGGTGGTTAAGACAACAAGAGCCGCCAACAAGAGGTGAAGACAACAATAGCCGCCAGCAAGAGAGGTGAAGACAACAAGAGCCGCCAAGAGAGGTGAAGACAACAAGAGCCGCCAACAAGAGAGGTGAAGACAACAAGAGCCGCCAACAAGAGAGGTGAAGACAACAAGAGCCGCCAACAAGAGGTGGTGGTGAAGACAACAAGAGCCGCCAACAACAGGTGGTGGTGGTTAAGACAACAAGAGCCGCCAGCAAGAGAAGTGGTGGTTAAGACAACAAGAGCCGCCAGCAAGAGAGGTGGTGGTTAAGACAACAAGAGCCGCCAGCAAGAGAGGTGGTGGTTAAGACAACAAGAGCCGCCAGCAAGAGAGGTGGTGGTTAAGACAACAAGAGCCGCCAGCAAGAGAGGTGGTGGTTAAGACAACAAGAGCCGCCAGCAAGAGAGGTGGTTAAGACAACAAGAGCCGCCAGCAAGAGAGGTGGTTAAGACAACAAGAGCCGCCAGCAAGAGAGGTGGTGGTTAAGACAACAAGAGCCGCCAGCAGATGTGAGAGTATTGTGGGTGAACCAACACTGTTTTACCTGTACAAACTTCTTCCCCCTCCCTCACTCGGGGAGGAAGGGGGGCGCTGCCCCAGCCAAAACCTTGTTAAGGCAGCCTCCGCCCCCCCCCCCTTCCTCCCTCCTCGAGCGCTGTGCAAGAAACGGGAAAAACTCTCTTTTCCTGGTGAAGAAAACAAAAAGTCGCCATTTTGCTTCATCTCGGACGAGGAGAATTACCCAGGTGGGTGAAGATAATGTTAATCTTCATAACAGCACCAGCGTCCCAGGGGAAAGGACGGGGAGGAAGGACGGACGGGGAGGAAGGACGGACGGGGAGGAAGGAAGGACGGGGAGGAAGGAAGGATGGGGAGGAAGGATGGAAGGACGGGGAGGAAGGAAGGACGGGGAGGAAGGACGGATGGGGAGGAAGGACGGATGGGGAGGAAGGATGGGGAGGAAGGACGGACGGGGAGGAAGGAAGGATGGGGAGGAAGGACGGGGAGGAAGGACGGATGGGGAGGAAGGACGGACGGGGAGGAAGGACGGACGGGGAGGAAGGACGGACGGGGAGGAAGGACGGGGAGGAAGGAAGGACGGGGAGGAAGGAATGACGGGGAGGAAGAAAGGATGGGGAGGAAGGATGGGGAGGGAGGATGGGGAGGAAGGAAGGACGGGGAGGAAGGAAGGACGGGGAGGAAGGAAGGACGGGGAGGAAGGAAGGACGGGGAGGAACAAAGGACGGGGAGGAAGGACGGAGAGGAACAAAGGACGGGGAGGAAGGACGGATGGGGAGGAAGGATGGGAAGGACGGGAGAAAGGAGAGGGAGAAATGGAGGAGGCAAGGAAAGAGGGGGTGAAAATAAGGAAGGTGGAAGAAAGGAAGGTGGGAGAAAGAAAGGAAGGTGGGAGAAAGAAAGGAAGGTGGGAGAAAGAAAGGAAGGTGGGAGAAAGAAAGGAAGGTGGGAGAAAGAAAGGAAGGTGGGAGAAAGAAAGGAAGGTGGGAGAAAGAAAGGAAGGTGGGAGAAAGAAAGGAAGGTGGGAGAAAGAAAGGAAGGTGGGAGAAAGGAAGGAAGGTGGGAGAAAGGAAGGAAGGTGGGAGAAAGGAAGGAAGGTGGGAGAAAGGAAGGAAGGTGGGAGAAAGGAAGGATGGAAGGAGTGAGGAATCTGGAGGAGGGAGGGGTGATGGATAGCATACATGGGTGTACAAGAAGCAGTCAGAGGGCAGAGAACTTTGAAAAGTCCAGACTCAGGCTCTACTAAGAACTATTACCTACATTAAACATTTTCGTGTATTACCTAGGTTTGAGAGTCAAATGAAAGAAAAGCAGAAGGCTCTCTCCCTACCCTCTAAATTTTTCCGGCCACTGCCAGCACAAAAAAAGGAGAAAATATACCATACTAGAAAGATCACACAGAATTTTATAGGAAAGATGGAACTGCGTGGAAGCCGGAGCTACAACAACCTCTGCTAAACTGGCATTGAGTTTTGTGGGATATCTCCGGTAATTTACACACACGTTGCCATCAAACGTCGTTGTGACCACAGAAAACGTGTTTGACTGTATATGGGTGTATATGTACTTACTTATGTCACCGAACTGCCACTCGACAGAAGGAAGCACGGGGTGTGGGAGGTTTGCGGGAGGGAGGGGGTGATAGGAAGGAAGGGGGTGATAGGAAGGAAGGGGGTGATAGGAAGGAAGGGGGTGATAGGAAGGAAGGGGGAGATAGGAAGGAAGGGGGTAATAGGAAGGAAGGGGGTAATAGGAAGGAAGGGGGTAATAGGAAGGGGGGGGGGGAGGCGAGATACAATCATCAGTGACCCGGCCAGCGTCTGCACTAGAGGTCGTCCAGCCAGGATACAAGTCAACCTTTCACTAACATTACCTACCCAGGTGGGCGCGACCCACGTCCATTTCGGGCTGGTCTGCCCGTGTTCTGAGATTTAAAATAACAGACAGAACACCTGAGACAGCATTTTAAGAAACTGAGAAGCAAGAGGGAGCTGGATAGGCACCTCAAGTCAGTACCTGACCAGCTAGACTGTGGTTAAGTCGGTTTGCGGTGCGGCCAGCAGTAGCAGCCTGGTTGATCCGCAGCGAGACCTGGTCATGGACCGAGCCGCGGGGGCGCTGACCCCTGCAACACCCTCCAGGTAAGCGTAGACGTATACAACAATGCTAGTTCCTGAGGCTAACGAAATTTAATCTAACGACACTGGAAGACATAATCAGGGGAGACATAACATACAAAATAGAGGAACTGATAGGGTAAACAGGGATGGGCTCTGAGACGCGGGCAAACAGGTATACGGGGGCACAGACGAAAGGTAAAGACATAAATGAGCCGTAGGGATGTTGGGAAGTATTTCTTTAACCTCGGGAAGTGGAATGACCTTGAAGTGGTGGAGGCAGCCTCCATACATAGTTTAAACGATCCACGAGGCTAGGAGAGTATCTGGCAAGAGGCAAGTTGAGAGAGGCCAGGAGCTAAGACTATTCCAGTAACTACACATAGGTCAATAAATACAGTCGAGTACGTGTGGGCGTGGAATACAAGGTGATGAAGTGGGATGAGGAAGAGAATGAACGGCAGTCCAGAGAACGAGGGAGAAAGGTGGAGACAGCACGAGGGGGAAAAGAGCATGGGGAGAGGGGGAGAGGGAGGGAGAGAGAGAGAGAGAGAGAGAGAGAGAGAGAGAGAGAGAGAGAGAACGAGAACTTAGGATTATACGTATGTGTGAAGTAGAGACTGAACTAGTAGAGAGGGGAAGAGTAAGCCTGGTAAGACACAAGAATAAAGTGGAAGAGGAAATGGAATGGGGAAAAACACAGAAAACAGATGTAGGAAGAAATGGGGATACTGAGTGAGGGGGAGGAAGGTGCGATGGAGGGGGAGGAAGGTGCGATGGAGGGGGAAGAAGGTGCGAGGGAGGGGGAAGAAGGTGCGAGGGAGGTGCGAGGGAGGGGGAGGAAGGTGCGAGGGAGGGGGAGGAAGGTGCGATGGAGGGGGAGGAAGGTGCGAGGGAGGGGGAGGAAGGTGCGAGGGAGGGGGAGGAAGGTGCGAGGGAGGGGGAGGACGGTGCGAGGGAGGGGGAGGAAGGTGCGAGGGAGGGGGAGGAAGGTGCGAGGGAGGGGGAGGAAGGTGCGAGGGGAGGAACGATGTGAAGGAAGGATATTAGCCCGTGTAAGTCAGTCAATATGAGAGATGGCTGATGTGGTGGCAGGAGGGGAGGGGAGGGGAGGGGAGGGGAGGGGAGAGACAAAGACAGAGAGACAGACAGAGAGAGACAGAGACAGACACACACTTAAGCACAAATTACTAACAACTTGTGGCACAGGCCATAAATTGAGTGAAAGTTGAAGCTTGTAAAATATAAGAGAACAATTAGTAGCACAGGGTGGAGAGGAAGAGGAGGAAGGGAGGGGAAGGGAGAGGAGAGTAAAGAGGACGAGAGGACAGAGGGGAGAAAGTCGAGGGAGATAGGACAGAAATGGAGGATAGGAGAGAAAATGGAGAGAACAGAGAGAGAATGAAGGGGAGAAGGCTAAGGAGGGAAGAAAGAGAAGGGAAAAAGAGAAAGGGAGAGAGAGGAGGAGAAAAGAGGGAACAGGAAAATAAATGGGTACGCACAGCAACACACGTAGTTATTAAAATCAGTGATGTATGGAGAGCAAACATTGTTTACTCTCCCGCTGGACCAACACTTGATGGTCAATAGACCCGTCAGGCTTTATATAATTTACTAATTATAATTAAATTTATGGCCTTTACTGACTTAATTAGCAACTTGTACCCAAATACAGGCAAAGTCCTCACAATGTGCGAGTGCTCACGCCCTGCGAGTGCTCACTTGCTGTCTTTTGCGCCTACCAATAGTACTGCTTCGGAATTAAGATTTTTTTTTAGCTAGCAATATATATCAGCAGTGTGCTGCTCCTTTCTTGTACATAATGGTTATATATGGTATATGATGATAGTGTATGATTATAAAGTGGGACTAAAAGCCAACTATGTTGCCATGTCATATTCCCTAACACAGAATGGGTGACAGTGTCAGCTTGAGGAGGTACATCCAGCCAGTGGCTGGCTGGATGGCGAAACATCTATGATGGGGATGCCCGGGTGTTGTGCATGTGTCTTAATTTCATCTTGTCGGTATTATATACAACTCTTGTACTACTACTACTACCACCACCTCTTCCTGCATATATATAGCCGTCCTGCTCCACCTCTTGTTAGTGTGACTTTGTCAATGATCCAAATCGGACCGAAACGTCGTCGTAAGCTTCTCTCTTTTATGTGCGGGTTATTTGTGTATCGTTCCAGTCACGGTATTGTGCCTTTTTTGTTATTTAGAAGATACTATTCTGCCTTGATCAACGGTGATTATCTTAAATCATATCAGTTTGTGATTGATCGAGGGTAAGTCTGACTAAATGGCTGCAACAGTGTGAGTAATGAGGGTTGCAACGTAACTCTGAATCCCCTGCGAAGTCAGGTCTTCCCGAGGCATGAATGATGGATACACGACCTCATTACTGTAAATCCCATCCCGTGTGGTGTCGGATCCTAATGTGACGGCAGTGACGAACGTGTGATCTTATTACTGTGAATCCCTTGTGGTGTCTGGTCTCCCTGTGACAGCAGTGATATATATACCCATGATCTCATTACTTTGAATCTCTTTGTAGTGTCGGCTCTCCCTGTGAAAACGTAATTTGTGCAACTTCTGGAGGCTTCACAAATGGAATGAACAGTACAATTCTGTGTTGGAAAGACTTCTGACATTTGTTGCCTGGCGGTAACGAAGGTGCTGTGCCTCCGTGAGGTAGCCAGCTATTATCTCCGTACTCCTTACACAAAAAGTACTATGTAATGTCTGAAAGGTTTAATACCATTATCGACACTGACAGACAGCCAATTCCATGTATATTTATACATAGCAATTAGTGTTTACAACTGTCACATACACTTTAAAACTGGTATTCCTTTCTGTTGTAATGTTGCTTAAATCTCTGTAAAGCTCATTATAATAACTGATATAGGTTACAAAGTTTAACACACTGCATGCAGAAAATATCTGAGTTATGATATTCAAGCGCTGTGATATCCTAGTGCCATTGGTATCCTTGAGGACTGTAAGTCATGTTAATTAAGCGCTAAACCCATGTGGGTCATTCAGTGCAAGACATGGTGGAGGCTTGATCCTCCGTCTGCTGAGCGCCAGAGGAACGTGCCAAGTTGGAATGTGCGAAGAGTGGGAGTGTGTGTGGGATACTAAGGAGAGTGCACCTAGGGAACTGACCTGTGCCGTGTGTTGCAGGTGGTGTATGGAGATGTTGTCAGCACCGTCGTGGTCACCCACAACACCAGAGTCGTCAAGGGAGGGCTGGCGGTGGGCGGCGTTGTTCGCTAGGCGGAGGTGCGGCCTTGGGTCGTCACAGCCGCCCCTCAGCGCCACCAGCCCCGGCATGGCTGCCGTCTGCTGCTGCTGCTGCCGTGTGTGGCAGTGACAAGTGCAGCAGCGGGTGGACGCCGCAGCGGTGCATGGGTCACATGACGATGTACTGCCGCCGGTGCGGGTCGCCGCAGCCTCTCCGGGGGCGGCCTGGGGCCCCTGACAGCGCCCTGGGGGCGAAGGAGCACGGGCCAGGGAGGCACTGGGCGGGGGGGTGATCACTAGCGAGGCCGGGCGAGAAAGCAACTGGTGTCCCTCAGCCACCCCCAGCTGCGACCCCCCCAGCCGTGGCGTGGTCGGCGGCGCTGAAGGCTCCCTGGCGGTGTCGGAGGAAGAAGAGGCGCTTCCCCGGCCTTTACCTTCCTTCTTCTCCTCTTCCTTCTTCTTCCTCCTCTTGGAGAACTTGTCGGTGAGGATGCCAGCGCCGCGACGCATCACGATCACACGACGATTCTTGGGTTTCTTCTTCTCGAGGGGTCGAGCGTGAGTCAGCTTTTCTGGGTCGAAACTGAAGGTAGAGTCATCACGGTGGTCCATCAAATCCTTCGTCTTCTCCTGTAACAACAAAAGCACGTTACATAAGGTTAGGTATGGTCGGTTAGGTATGGTCCGTCAGGAAACAGCACAAGTGTTTCCTGACGCGGATCTTAGTCATATGATGACCCGCATCTGGAGCTTTTGGTCACCTGACCGAGGCCTTCCCCTATCTCACCCCTCCACCCCATTTAAAAATACTACAGATGTGATTATAACCATTATAAATTGGCAATTTACGTCAGGTGTTCAGAATCATGCACACTGCAATAAAATATTGAAAACTTTTCGCCACGAGTGGAGAAGAGCCAGAAAATGTAAACGCCTAAACATTTTATCGGGAACGTTTTGGTCTTTGGGACCCTGGCCACTCAGGTCCCGGGACGCAAACTTTCGTAATAAACTATTCACAATCATCATCTCTCAGTCCACAGCAGGATTCGAACCTGCATCAGAGTACACAGTACTTTATCCACAACGCCAGGCCTGTCACTGTGGATAAAGTAGTGTACTCTGATGCCAAGTTTGAAGGTTCGAATCCTGCTGTGGACCGAGATGACTGAATAATTTCGTATGTTGGTGAATTGTGAAGCACTATAAAATACCTCGTGTTTACATTTAGTATTTTTTTCAGTCCTGGTCTCAGACCGGGCCGCGGGGGCGCTGACCCCGAAACGCTCTCCAAGTATACCCCAGGTATCCTGTACTCTTATTTCCCCCCTTGAAGGCGGCTCCTTTGATACCGATAAGGTGCTCTTGATCGAAGAAAACCCTTGATGATCCCTACGGGTTTAGCGCCACAAAATAGTATTTTTTAGTTTTTTTTTTAATTTACGCAACTGATATCCAGGTTTAAAATTCAATAAACACATAACTGATGCTATCATTTTTAATCTGTTAACGCCTGGCTGTTATTGTACTGTTATAATGACTATACTGCTATCATACTGTTATGACTGAACTGCTGTTATCATTACCAGCTTCTTGTTATCATGGCTTGTGTTATCGCAATCACACTGCGCTTAAATTATCAGGGGAAGCCCTAAACCTGCATGTCAGGCAGCACCTGGGGGGGGGGGGGGATGGGAGGCAATCAAATTCGACCCATGGGCAGGGAGGGAACAGGTCAAGTTCCTTGGATCAAGAGCCCTTCACGGCATCAAGGCACCTTAACGGGACAGTAGTCAACACCTTTGTTTATTTTACTCCTCTTCTACCTTCTCTTCTACCTTTTTCTAAATTCTCTTCTACCTCTTCCCCTCCCCCTGTTTTCCCTCCACCCATCCCCCTTCCCACATCCACTTCACATTTGCAGTCTAAATCTCCTCTATCATCTTTCTTCCCCATTAGCTCTTCCTGCCCTTTCTCCTCTCCCTTCTTCATTCACTTACATTCTTCTTTCTCCCCTCCCTCCTCCTCCTCTTCACTCACCTCTTCCGTGTTCTCCGCCTCCTCCTCGTAGCTCATGGCCACTACAGCCAACATCAGGTTGATGAGGTAGAAGGAGCCGAAGAAGACAACTATGGCGAAGAATACCACTTGGAGTGGCCCTCCCGTGGCGATCACCTGTACCAACCAGAGAGACAGATCAGTTTGTGGGGAGTCAAAGATCCTCAGTCTGCTGAGATTCAGAGTGAGGGGGGAGGGGGGAGATAAGAGGGGGAGAGGAGAGAAATGTAATGTTTCAAATGAGTTGAGGTAGGTAACAGCTCTTAAATTCTAAATAAAGATAGGAACTTTTAACACTGTAAAAAGGTAGTGTGTGAAAAAGAGAGAAAGAGAAAGAAAAAAGAGAGAGTGTGTGAGAGAGAGAGAGAGAGAGAGAGAGAGAGAGAGAGACTAACACTCACCAACAAAACTTCGAACAAAAAAGAGGAGGTTCGTAAGTGTGTTTTAAAAGTTTCGAATTCCAAACTTAGTTGACAAATCTTAAACCAAAAAAAAAGAAAACTGGACAAGTTTGCGTAACCGTGAAAAAAAACTAGATGTTTAATTGTTCTTTCTTCAAAGTTAATATTGATGTTAACTGTAACAATTATTGCCTTGTTAATACTATAGTTCACTGCTACCTTAAGTCTGGTCCACTTTCTGGTAGGTTTAACATACCTAACTTTGTAGATGAATGGTTCAGAGAACCGACAAGTTGATAAATTAGACATGTGCAACACTTGGGTATCATTAATGAGAAAACGTTTCGCCACACACTTGCCTAACCCTTGGACATGACCTACTTCCACACTGGACAAATGCGACACCACCTACGACTGCTGTACCTCTCCTGCCTACAGTATATAACCTACTTCTTCGCACATATGCTGTATTTATTTCAAGATTGATGGACTGACCACATCTACTCAAGGCTGAGGGACTGATTACCTCAAACTCTGTTCTTCACCATTCTTCTTTGTATGGACTGATGAAGCCACTGTGTGGCGAAACGTTTCCTCATTAAAGATACCCAAGTGTTGCACACGAGTCACATTCCTAACTTTAACATTTTGTCTGATTCCTCATCTTGCATGTTTCAAGTTCATAACTTTAGCCAAGATCTGAACAGCAACATGTATCAATATTTATCCTTAACTTCGCTGCCGACACAACACAATGTTGATGGCAAACACAACCGCCAAGAAGATAAACAACATGTGCAACACTGAGGGGACTGATCACCTCAAATTACATCTTCACGTTCTCCACAGTCAAGTATTTAGTCACTGTACTGGATTAATAAAATCACTGCTTAACGAAACGTGTTCACAAGATACTTTGATGTTGCACATGCGTCGTTTAGCACAGCATAAACATTACCGAGCAGGTCAAACCAAACTTAATGTTGGGCACACTAACAAAATATTAACATATATAATCGTTGAACTGAATACACTAACTTTTAAATGCACATAACTGTCACAGATTATAGAACTTTAGCTTCGGATTGCCCTAAAGTGTGTGGATAGTTTAAAAAAGTGTGTATGTAACTTCAAAAGTGGGTGCCCGCGAGTGCCTCACCTTGTTGTAGACATCCTCCCAGTAGTCGAGGGTGATGAGCTGGAAGGTAGTCAGCATAGACCAGAGAAAGTTGTCGAAGTTAGTGAAGCCGTAGTTAGGGTTGTCCCCCACGTCAGGCAGACACCCGAAGCCAGTAGGACACACCCTGTAGGCAGCACAAGACACGATCTTAAAGAACATTTTAATTTAATTAAAAGGGAAAGCGCTAAGCCCTCGAGGTAAAACCTTGGTAATGTATGCTGACAAGTGGTTAAAACACATGGATGACTAGAAGACGTGCAGCACTTAGATGTCACAATTTCCTAAAAGTTTCGCCTACATAGTAGGCTCCTTCAGTTAAATACAAACACAAGGAACCAGCATAACGCGATTCTTTATTGACAACATTGTCAATAATGCAGTGTACTGCATTCCTGTGTTTCTACATCGTCTCGCCACTGTATACCATTCACCTCCATATGCAGGTATTGAACACCCGTCTTGTTTATCAACAAATAAGCTCAGAGGAAAAAAAAAAACTGCTGAAATGAGTCTGGCAACAAATCAGCCCAGCAGCAGCAGCAGCAGCAAGCGTTTATAATCTGTAAACGTTTGCGTCAACGACACTCAGTTTCTTCCACTCATTCACAAACTGGATCTAGATTTCTCAGGTAAGTGATGCTGACGAGGGGTATATACACAGAGGTGTGTACCTGTCACTGTATACATTCCGTGGCCACTTTATTAGGTACACCTGTTCATTCATACAAATATCTAATCAGCCAATCTCGTGGCAGCACCCCGCTGCCTCAAAGCATGCAGATATGGTCAAGAGGTTCAGTTGTTCTAACTGAACATTAGAATGCGAAAGAAATGTGATCTAAGTGATTTTGACCGTGAAATAAATTATTGTGCCAGGCTGGATGGTTTGAGTTTCTTAGAAACTGCTGATCTCCTGGGATTTTCACACACAACAGTCTCTAGAGTTTACAGGGAATGGTATGCAAAACAAAACAGTGAGCGGCACTTCTGTGGGCGAAAATGCCTGGTTAATGAAAGAGTTCAGAGGATAACGGCCAGACTAGTTCAAACTGACAGAAAAGAGAGAACTCAAATAACCACCCATTACAACAGTGGTATGCAGAAGAGCATCTTTGAACGCACAACACGTCGAGCCTTTAAGAGAATAAGCTACAGCAGCTGCAGACCACACCGGGCTCCACTCCTGTCAGCTGAAAAATAATAAAAAAAAGCCTCCAGTGGGCACAGGCTCACCAAAACGGGACATTTGAAGATTGGAAAAAGTCACCTAGTCTGACTAATCGCAATTTCTGCTGCGACATGCAGATGGTAGAATAAGAATACGACGTAAACCTTTGAGATGTAGTGGAACGGGAGATTCAAAGCATGAATGTACAGGCGACAAATCTGCAGCAACTGTGTGATGCTATGTTAATATGTACCAGGTCCTAGTCGGACCTAAACGTCATCGTAAGCTCCTCTCTTCTATGTGCGGGTTATTTGTGTACCAGGATCTCTAAGCAATGTTTCCAGCACCTACTTGAATCCATAACATCAAGAATTCAGGCTGTTCTCTAGAGCAAAAGTGTGTACGTAATAAAGTGGCCACCGAGTGTATACTGGATTGTTAGGTATTGTAGTATAGAAGGAATGAATGTAGACGTGATACCTGCTGCTACCACTGGCAGGAGGGCGTTGTGGCAACTACATGGTTACTGTGGCAGACTCGACTATATTTAAACACGAGGCATCTACCGCAGGAAATGCATATCAATATTGTAGCCGAAGAACCACAACCGCTATCCAACCATCAACCACCCACCCAAGAACCTGACCGACCGACCGACCGACCGACCGACCCACCCACCCACCCACCCACATACATACACATGAATATAACATCAACTGCAAAGGCATGATGGAATCCAGGAGGCGGGAGAGAGTCAGGCTACACCAGGGAGATTAATGAACCTGGCTCGACTGAGCCTCAACTTTGCGAGTAGGCAGGACGAGTGCCTGTGAATGGGCAGGACGAGCGCCTGTGAATGGGCAGGACGAGCGCCTGTGAATGGGCAGGACGAGCGCCTGTGAATGGGCAGGACGAGCGCCTGTGAATGGGCAGGACGAGCGCCTGTGAATGGGAAAGGGGAATGTGAAGGAATGTTAAGTGGATTGTATATTAAACAAACCCTAATTGGAAGGGGAGACAATGAATGGGGAGGAACACGACTTTCAAAAAAAAAAAAATTATTCGTATCTGTCAAAGTTCTAAATACCGAAAAAAATGTCTTCAAAAATACAACCATGGGGGTTAAGCTCCCATATAATATATTATATGAACTTATAATTTAAGGACCTGTATATGGAAAAATAGACAAATGCAGTATAATGCAATCCTTAATCGACAACGTTTCACTTACACAGTGGCCTTTATCAAGTGTGGGCGAAACGCAGTCAATAAGCAATCTTATTATATTGCATTTTTGTATTTTCATCTTGTCGGTATTTTATACCATGTATCTCCAAGGATCTGTATATGCCATTCTACAATCACCAGAAATAATATGTACACAGCCAGAAGCTCTTAAACCTCCTCTACAAAGCTAATTTTTTGTTCGCCAATTCTATTGAGACAGGAGAATCCGAAATTTAACTGCGTATGAAAAGGTCTACACAGTATGGCCATATTTTTAAAGGGTGGACCGGTAAGCCAGCTGAAGGCCTCGGTCAGATGACCAAAAGCTCTAAGGGCAGGTCATCTGACTAAGACCCACGTCAAGAAACACTTGTACTGTTTCCTGACGAACCTAACCTAACCAGTATACTGTGTACAACAACATTCCAGCCAAGAAAGAATATTAACGAAGGTTTGTAAAGCAACTTAAGGATCACAATGTAAATTTCACGGCTTTGCACAGGTCAGTATCTATAAAAAAATAATGAAAAAGTACATGGGTTGGATAAAATATAAACACCTCGTGTAACTTTTTTTATTTTCAATATGGAGTTGGTCCTCCATTTCCAGCACCAGTTCGTCGAGGAACTGATCCATATAACATCTGAACAGTATCCAGGGGAATTTGGAACAATTTCTCAAGCAAAATCCGTTCTAACTCTTCCGAAGACAACGGTGGAAGTAATCGGATCATGACTTGCTGTTCCAAATGACCTCATAATATTTAGATCCGACGATTGTGGAGTCCAATCAAAGTGTTCGACTTTACTTTCATGTTCTTCATGGCGTGAACAGGTGGATTATCGTACTGGAAGATAACACATTTGACACACGAGGCCTGGTCACAGATCGGGAGAGTGGGGGCGTTGACCCCTGAAACCCACTTCAGGTATACACATGTACCACATTTAAACCATACCACGGGTAGGGTTTGAACCCGCGATCAGTCTCCAAACTCCAGACCGTCGCGTTAACCACTGGGCTAACGTGAGACACAACGCATTTAAATTGATTATTCAGTCATTGGACAGTTAAATCAGGTGTCCAAAAGATTTTATCCAATCCCTAAATACTGACAGTATGACGATAATGATAAAATGAGAGGATTTTACATTAGAAGAAAAAGTACATACAATTTTCTAGCTAAAAACTGGTTTCAAGTATGTTAGAAAAACAATTTCAGACGTTGATATACAATCTTTAAGGAATCTATAAACAATTTAAATCTTATAGAATATTCATGGAATAAATTTCTCACAAGATGGAGGAGGAACGTTCAATATTGAACGTTCATGAAAGAACTGGTGGAGTTTATTGGGTTTAACTGTGCATGTGTATGGTGATACATACTGTATCACAACACCTCCCCAACCAAGGTATATAATACCAAAACATGTATAAAGAGGCAAGTATTCAAGTTTAGGTAACTAATCACATAATGGGTGGGGGGCTGAACTACTGACCAGCGTCCCAAAACTAGCAGGCAAGTACAAGTCAGTCTGTCAAGTATTTTATACCAAACATGCGCAACGTATAAGTGTATATATATAGTATATATACTGGTGTGTGTGTGTACATATATATATATACCTCGAGAAAAAATATTAGCATAACGCAATATGTGGCATTTTGTTACGTTTCGCCCACCAGAAACATTATCAATTTTCAAATTCCTCGAGGAAGAAAGATATTGATAAAATGTCATAAACGGCAGCTGTGGCTTAATATATACTAGTCGATATATTATACCACTGGTATACTACATCAACTATCAGCATGATAGAAACCTGACACATGGGTAAGACTGAAGCATTGATGGAAGTTGATAAGTGATCACACGAGGAGCGCTGACACAGACACACACACAGACACAGACATACAGACAGATACAGAAACACAGATACAGAAACACAGACACAGACTGACAGACACACACACAGACACATACGTGTGCTGGCCAAGACACGATAATGAAACAGCTTTAGAAAATACTTAAGATAAATATACAAGCAAGAAATCATTGTGCTTTCCTAAGGGATGCCTAGCATAGGTAAGCAGGACTACTGTAGTCTACCTCTAACACTCAGTACTGGTGCTTTACCATGGTACTGCTAGCAACCATGCTAGACTAAATCTTGAGGATTTCACAGTAAATTTTTAATTAAAACATCGTCCGTTTGCCACCGAGGCAGGGTGACCTGAAAAAGATAATGATTTCATCATCATTCACTCCACCACTGACTTGCCAGAGGCGTGTTGACCCTACAGTTCTAAAACTGCAGCATATCTTCCTCCCATCACCTTTTCAGAGTTCAGGCACTGTACTTTCCACCTCCAGGACTAGTCCGGCTAACCTGATATTGAAACATTGGGTCTAAATCTGTTAACACAACTTTCACTAACACGACTCACGAAATCGTAATACGATTAAAAACAATTCACAAAACAGGTGGGACTCGAACCCATGGCAGGGGAGTCCTAAAGCTCCCAGGCCAGTGCGCCAACCACTGGACCAGCTGGCTCTAGAAACATATACCTAGTTAGATGAATCCTATTACAGCCAGCTGGCCAAGTGGTTAGAGCGCTGGCCAGGGAATTTCAACACTTCACTGCCACAGGTTCAATCCCCAACCGTTCCCTGATTTTCATTGTCAATTTTATCCACCATCCAGAATATTTGTCCCCAAAAAATAATACCAGGAAAAAATTAATTACACCAAGAAATGAATGCTAACTAAAACATTACGTTTAATGTAAGCCAGATGTAAGAGTGTGTACTGCATGGGCTTGTTCGAGGCCTAGTCACAGACCGAGCCGCGGGGGAGTTAACCCGCGAAACCCGGGGTGCAGCCGTCACAGCCTGCTCAAACCAAGAGTCACTGCAAAAATGAAAAACTCTGCGCAAGGAAAAAAAAAAATCTTTTTGTACCGTTCCCACTGCAATGTCCGCCTCACCCCAGCTTGTGGCTCGTAATCTGCTCAAATTGAAAGGCCTCACACAGCAGCAACACAGAGCTAGACGGTGAAAAGGCAAAGAAAGGGAGGGGCAGGGAGGGAAGGGCATTGGGTGTGATGGAGGGATTGAAGAAGGGGAGGGGTGGAGATGGGAGGGGGGATGGATAGGGGGAGGGAGGGAGGCAAAGGTCTTCAATAAAGGAGGAAAAATTGGACATACGCACGCCACTATAAGCCATGGATCAGCAGGTGGGAGCCCCCTCCCCCCTCTAAACCCCCCTCCCCAGCTAGGGACAAAGGCCAGGGCCCACCACAATCACTGGGAGGGGAGGGGGCGCTATGCCCCTAGGGAAGGGGTCCTACAGTGCCTCTGGGGAAATGGCAGACAATCAAGTTCAATCTAAGGACAGGGTCTGGGTAATTTTAAACTCCTTGGATCAAGAGCCCTTCACCAGCATCAAGGAAGAGTAAGCACAAGAGCCAACCGGTTACCCGGCGCTCTGATTATTTCAAGTTTTAAACACCAACAACATGCCGCCGGAGTTGCTGATGCCGTCACTAATTTGTTGTATACAAGATAAATAATGTTAGGCTGGAGTCTGGTCACAGTAACAAAGTTCCAAGTTCACTGGTGATAGTCCACAAAGTTCAAAGTTCACTGGTGATAGTCCACAAAGTTCAAAGTTCACTGGTGATAGTCCACAAAGTTCAAAGTTCACTGGTGATAGTCCACAAAGTTCAAAGTTCACTGGTGATAGTCCACAAAGTTAAATTTTGAAATAATATAAAGCCACAACACCGTGACTGAAACAATATACAAATAACCCGCACACAGGAGAGAGAAACAGACGACGTTTCGGTCCGACTTAAACCATTCACTAGTCACACCAGTTAATGGTTTAAGTAGAACCGAAACGTCAAAAGTTATATTCTTCAAAGTGTTCGTTGTGTATTTTAAGTCGGGCTTTACAAATGACAAATCTCGACCTCCGAGGAAAGTTGTAAAAGGGGTTTGATCCGAGGTAAAGGCGACACTAAATCAGCTCTAGTTCATCAAATCAAGAGCCCTTCACCAAGACAACTAGCCTTCTTAAAGGGACAACCAAACTGACTTAATTTGGTCGAATTGGGAGAATCCAATTTGAGAGGATTTAAGATTACAACATTGTGGCGAGACACTTACATTAAGAAGTATAGAATACCAGCAAGTTACAACACACAGCAGCACTAGCACCAGCAGCGCTAGTGGCAGGAGCACTAGCACCAGCAGCGCTAGTGGCAGGAGCACTAGCACCAGCAGCACTAGTGGCAGGAGCACTAGCACCAGTAGCACTAGTGGCAGAAGCACTAGTGGCAGCAGCACTAGCTGCAGCAGCAGCACTAGCTGCGGCAGCAGCACTAGCTGCAGCAGCAGCACTAGCTGCAGCAGCAGCACTAGCTGCAGCAGCAGCACTAGTTGCAGCAGCAGCACTAGCACCAGCAGCAGCACTAGCACCAGCAGCACTAGTGGCAGGAGCACTAGTGGCAGCAGCACTAGCTGCAGCAGCAGCACTAGCTGCAGCAGCAGCACTAGCACCAGCAGCAGCACTAGCACCAGCAGCAGCACTAGCACCAGCAGCACTAGTGGCAGCAGCACCAGTACCACTAGTGGCAGCAGCATTAGCTGCAACAGCAGCACTAGTAGCAGCAGCAGTACTAGCTGCAGCAGCACTAGTAGCAGTAGCACTAGTAGCAGCAGCACTAGTAGCAGCAGCAGCACTAGCAGCAGCACTAGCAGCAGCACTAGTGGCAGCAGCACTAGTGGCAGCAGCACTAGTGGCAGCAGCACTAGTGGCAGGAGCACTAGTGGCAGCAGCACTAGTGGCAGGAGCACTAGCACCAGCAGCACTAGTGGCAGGAGCACTAGTGGCAGCAGCACTAGCACCAGCAGCACTAGTGGCAGGAGCACTAGCACCAGCAGCACTAGTGGCAGGAGCACTAGCACCAGCAGCACCACTAGCAGCAGCAGCACCACTAGTAGCAGCAGCAGCACTAGCAGCAGCAGCACCAGTAGCAGAAGCACTAGTAGCAGCAGCAGAAGCACTAGTAGCAGCAGCAGAAGCACTAGTAGCAGCAGCAGAAGCACTAGTAGCAGCAGCAGAAGCACTAGTAGCAGCAGCAGAAGCACTAGTAGCAGCAGCAGCAGAAGCACTAGTAGCAGCAGCAGAAGCACTAGTAGCTGCAGCACTAGTAGAAGCAGCAGCACTAGTAGCAGCAGCACTAGTAGCAGCAGCAGCACTAGTAGCTGCAGCACTAGTAGAAGCAGCAGCACTAGTAGCAGCAGCAGCACTAGTAGCTGCAGCACTAGTAGAAGCAGCAGCACTAGTAGCAGCAGCAGCAGTAGTAGCTGCAGCAGCACTAGTAGCTGCAGCACTAGTAGAAGCAGCAGCACTAGTAGCAGCAGCAGCACTAGTAGCTGCAGCACTAGTAGCAGCAGCAGCACTAGTAGCTGCAGCACTAGTAGCAGCAGCAGCACTAGTAGCTGCAGCACTAGTAGAAGCAGCAGCACTAGTAGCAGCAGCAGCACTAGTAGCAGCAGCAGCACTAGTAGCAGCAGCAGCACTAGTAGCAGCAGCAGCACTAGTAGCAGCAGCAGCACTAGTAGCTGCAGCAGCACTAGTAGCTGCAGCACTAGTAGCAGCAGCAGCACTAGTAGCAGCAGCAGCACTAGTAGCTGCAGCACTAGTAGCAGCAGCAGCACTAGTAGCTGCAGCAGCACTAGTAGCTGCAGCACTAGTAGAAGCAGCAGCACTAGTAGCAGCAGCAGCACTAGTAGCAGCAGCAGCACTAGTAGCAGCAGCAGCACTAGTAGCAGCAGCAGCACTAGTAGCTGCAGCACTAGTAGCAGCAGCAGCACTAGTAGCTGCAGCAGCACTAGTAGCTGCAGCACTAGAAGCAGCAGCACTAGTAGCAGCAGCAGCACTAGTAGCAGCAGCAGCACTAGTAGCAGCAGCAGCACTAGTAGCTGCAGCACTAGTAGAAGCAGCAGCACTAGTAGCAGCAGCAGCACTAGTAGCTGCAGCAGCACTAGTAGCTGCAGCACTAGTAGCAGCAGCAGCACTAGTAGCAGCAGCAGCACTAGTAGCTGCAGCACTAGTAGCAGCAGCAGCACTAGTAGCTGCAGCACTAGTAGCAGCAGCAGCACTAGTAGCAGCAGCAGCACTAGTAGCAGCAGCAGCAGCACTAGTAGCTGCAGCACTAGTAGCAGCAGCAGCACTAGTAGCTGCAGCACTAGTAGCAGCAGCAGCACTAGTAGCTGCAGCACTAGTAGAAGCAGCAGCACTAGTAGCAGCAGCAGCACTAGTAGCAGCAGCAGCACTAGTAGCTGCAGCACTAGTAGCAGCAGCAGCACTAGTAGCTGCAGCACTAGTAGAAGCAGCAGCACTAGTAGCAGCAGCAGCACTAGTAGCAGCAGCAGCACTAGTAGCAGCAGCAGCACTAGTAGCAGCAGCAGCACTAGTAGCAGCAGCAGCACTAGTAGCTGCAGCAGCACTAGTAGCTGCAGCACTAGTAGCAGCAGCAGCACTAGTAGCAGCAGCAGCACTAGTAGCAGCAGCAGCAGCACTAGTAGCTGCAGCACTAGTAGCTGCAGCAACACTGACAGCTGCAGCAGCACTAGCAGCTGCAACAGCACTAGCAGCTGCAGCAGCACTAGCAGCTGCAGCAGCACTAGCAGCTGCAGCAGCACTAGCAGCTGCAGCAACACTGACAGCTGCAACACTAGTAGCTGCAGCAACACTGACAGCTGCAGCAGCACTAGCAGCTGCAACAGCACTAGCAGCTGCAGCAGCACTAGTAGCAGCAGCAGCAGCACTAGTAGCAGCAGCAGCACTAGTAGCAGCAGCAGCACTAGTAGCAGCAGCAGCACTAGTAGCAGCAGCAGCACTAGTAGCAGCAGCAGCACTAGTAGCAGCAGCAGCACTAGTAGCAGCAGCAGCACTAGTAGTAGCAGCAGAATAAACGTTTCAACAAGGCAATGTTTTCCTGGGAGACCAAGATTTTTCAAGTCTGTAGACATTATTACAGTTTAGACATAAAATACCGACATGTAACTGAGCAAGATACGTGCAACATTTGAGTCAACATGTTTATTTTCGAAGCGCTCGCTTTAGTCTTCTTCAGTTTAATACGTAGGTGACAAATACTGTACACAGCATGAAGAGGTACAGATGAGGGGATCAGTCCCTCACACTTAGGTACGGAAGATTTCCTCAACTTTATTGTTCAACCACTAGTTGAGAGTTCTTAATATTTTATATTTATTGCACTAGTGAGCCCCGCCTCCTGTGATGCCATCTCCAAATGCATCACCTCAATTTTAGCCGAAATATACATAGCCCCATCCTCATGCCACAGCGCTACTGTGACCGTGAGAGGCTGAGAAACTGACTACCTCGAAGGTTACCTCATTCACAGCAACCCACTAAGTGAGACGGAGTTACTGGGAAGAACTGTTTTTGTTCCCACAATATGACTATCATAAGAAGATCGTAGTAGCACACAGCAGGTGTTCCCACAAGGAAACACCTGCTGTGTGTTTCTCCTCTCAAATATTTATCAACACTGCATTTGAGTGAAGTCTGCACCAGCAAAACATTTCGACAGACACCCTAATGTTGAACATTCGTCTTACTCATCTATTGCAATACATGGTAAATGTTGGAACAGAGCGGGGAGCGTAGGAGAGAGGCAGCAAAGCTGAACAATTGCAAACAAAGGGGAAAGTCACTAATATTTTAATACACACACGAAATGATAAAAAAAATATCGTGTTTACTTTAGTATTGTAAAGATCAGGTAGATGAGTTTACCGAACAAGAAGGATTTAACAAGCTGAAAATTCTCTATCCCTAAATCTTCATAATAATGGTGGTGAAAACTGAAGTTATTTTAACTTCTTCCAGGTACAACATCATACTGCAGGCCTACTTTATATTCCTAGTTAGGGAGAATTATAGGCCTAAGAACTTTACACAGGCGAAAATATTAAGAAACCATGCAATGTCCTTCTCTGAGAACATCTTCCTCACAAGACATCAGTAGGTTCAGCAATGTTATAACTTTTGCCACACACACACACACACACACACACACACACACACACACAGTCACTGACGCTACACTGTACACAGGAACAACCAAACACACTGACACTGAACCAAGTATCGGAAAGCCACTTCACCTTCATCGAAGTTTCGCAGCAGGTTACAACTTAACTTATCTCTGACCTCACCTGGGGCACAGTACCCCTTTCTGTCAGGCTAACACTACCGAAGTCTCCCAGCTCAGGCTAACACTACCGAAGTCTCCCAGCTCAGGCTAACACTACCGAAGTCTCCCAGCTCAGGCTAACACTACCGAAGTCTCCCAGCTCAGGCTAACACTACCGAAGTCTCCCAGCTCAGGCTAACACTACCGAAGTCTCCCAGCTCAGGCTAACGCTACCGAAGTCTCCCAGCTCAGGCTAACACTACCGAAGTCTCCCAGCTCAGGCTAACACTACCGAAGTCTCCCAGCTCAGGCTAACACTACCGAAGTCTCCCAGCTCAGGCTAACACTACCGAAGTCTCCCAGCTCAGGCTAACACTACCGAAGTCTCCCAGCTCAGGCTAACACTACCGAAGTCTCCCAGCTCAGGCTAACACTACCGAAGTCTCCCAGCTCAGGCTAACACTACCGAAGTCTCCCAGCTCAGGCTAACACTACCGAAGTCTCCCAGCTCAGGCTAACACTACCGAAGTCTCCCAGCTCAGGCTAACACTACCGAAGTCTCCCAGCTCAGGCTAACACTACCGAAGTCTCCCAGCTCAGGCTAACACTACCGAAGTCTCCCAGCTCAGGCTAACACTACCGAAGTCTCCCAGCTCAGGCTAACACTACCGAAGTCTCCCAGCTCAGGCTAACACTACCGAAGTCTCCCAGCTCAGGCTAACACTACCGAAGTCTCCCAGCTCAGGCTAACACTACCGAAGTCTCCCAGCTCAGGCTAACACTACCGAAGTCTCCCAGCTCAGGCTAACACTACCGAAGTCTCCCAGCTCAGGCTAACACTACCGAAGTCTCCCAGCTCAGGCTAACGCTACCGAAGTCTCCCAGCTCAGGCTAACGCTACCGAAGTCTCCCAGCTCAGGCTAACACTACCGAAGTCTCCCAGCTCAGGCTAACACTACCGAAGTCTCCCAGCTCAGGCTAACACTACCGAAGTCTCCCAGCTCAGGCTAACACTACCGAAGTCTCCCAGCTCAGGCTAACACTACCGAAGTCTCCCAGCTCAGGCTAACACTACCGAAGTCTCCCAGCTCAGGCTAACACTACCGAAGTCTCCCAGCTCAGGCTAACACTACCGAAGTCTCCCAGCTCAGGCTAACACTACCGAAGTCTCCCAGCTCAGGCTAACACTACCGAAGTCTCCCAGCTCAGGCTAACACTACCGAAGTCTCCCAGCTCAGGCTAACACTACCGAAGTCTCCCAGCTCAGGCTAACACTACCGAAGTCTCCCAGCTCAGGCTAACACTACCGAAGTCTCCCAGCTCAGGCTGGCACCCACAGCAACCCACCATGTGTGACGGGGGGGAGGAATATTTTTTTTCCTACAATAACTATCACACAGAGAAGGCGGCCCCCACTGCGGGAGTACACAGTCTTGTTAAAGTTAAGACCGCAAGTGGCGGTGCGGCTGTGGTCTCAGGAGGGGAAAGAAAAACTTTAACGTTGAGTTTCATTTGTTGTCTATTTCCGTTGTTAGAAATACATTAGCGAGGGTAAAGTGCTCAGCAGCCTGTGTTCTCAGACAACGATACGATGGTGTTTTACCGTGCTATGCGAAGACTGGGAGAGACAGAATGAGTCTGGATACGGAGAGGCAACGGGAGAGGCTGAGGGAGTGAGAGAAGGGAGAGAGAAGGGAGAGGAGAGAGAAGGGAGAGGAGAGAGAAAAGGGAGAGAGGAGAGGAGAGAGAAAAGGGAAAGAGGAGAGGAGAGAGAAAAGGGAAAGAGGAGAGGAGAGAGAAAAGGGAGAGAGGAGAGAGAGGAGAGAGAGAAGGGAGAGAGAGAAGGGAGAGAGAGAAGGGAGAGAGAGAAGGGAGAGAGAGAGAGAGAAGGGAGAGAGAGAGAGCACTGGGAATTGCAGGCTCTACGCTATGTCTCCTCGGTGATTACCTTCATGGTAGATCTCTAAGTGTAGTTCTCGATGGAACGGAATCAGCAAGACATCCTATTGGGGCAAGTGTTCCACAAGGAAGCGTGCTGGGTCCATTGTTATGGAATGTCTACTTCAACGACCTTCTTCATCTCATCCCAGAATCACATGCATATGCAGACTGTACACTGACATTCACTTATCCAAGAGAAGAAATGCCGGCTGCTCTAAGCTACATCAATCACCAGCTGAGAGCTATATCAGCTTGGGGAAATAGATGGCAGGTAACATTTGCACCTGAGAAAACGCAAATGATGATCGTCTCTAGGCACCATGATGGTAATGCTGGTGCAGTAGTAAGGATGAATGGGAGGGTGTTGGCACCTGGAGAAGAAGTTGATATCCTTGGGGTGAAATTTGACTCCAAACTAACCATGAAGAACCATGTTGTAAATCTTGCAAACAAGGCAGCCAGGAAGCTTACAGCACTTCGCCGTATCTCGCATCTACTTGACAGTAGGGGTTGCAAGATTCTGTACGAGGCATAAGTACGCTCGCACCTTGAGTATGCTCCACTTTCTTGGTTTGCCTGCCCCCCCCCCTCTCTCATCTGCGACTGCTTGACAGAGTGGAGAACAGAGCAAGACGTCTCATCTCTCGCCTGGACCCATCCTGGATAGATCTGTCATTTCAGCAGAGCCTTCAACATATGAGGGATGTGGGTGGCCTTACTGTTATGTACAAGGCCAATATTGTCAAAGTACCACACTTGGATCCACTTCGAGGACAGCGTGAAACAAGCTTTTATGCCACAAGACGGGTAGAAAGCAGCAACTTCACTCTGGCTGTACCCTTCTCCAGAACATCACTCCATCTGAGATCATATATACCCAGGACGACTCGAGTACGGAACTCATTCGTACAGCATAATGATGTCAACGAGATAAAGTCAGTTGATCAAATGAAAATGCTGGTCCACAGATGGCTCCAACTCCATCCTGTTCCCTACTTGTATGTCTCATAACAATAAAAATGTTTTCAAATGAGCTGATGTAGGTAACAGCTCTTAGCTTGCCAATAAAGTTAGGAATCCTTAACCTGTAAATAGCTTGTTAATAAAGCTAGGGATCCTTAACCTTGTCAAACCCTGTGTGAAAAAAAAAGGGAGACAGAAGGGGGAGAGAGAAAGGGAGAGAAAGGGAGAGAGAGAAAGGGAGAGAGAGAAAGGGAGAGAGAGAAAGGGAGAGAGAGAAGGTAGAGAGAAAGAGGGGGAGAGAGAGAGAGAGAAGGTAGAGAGAGAGAAAGGGGGAGAGAGAAAGGGGGAGAGAGAAAGGGGGAGAGAGAGAAAGGGAGAGGGGGAGAGAGAGAAAGGGAGAGAGAAAGGGAGAGAGAGAGAGAGAGAGAGAAAGGGAGAGAGAGAGAGAGAGAGAGAGAGAGAAGGTAGAGAGAGAGAGAGAGAAGGTAGAGAGAGAGAGAGAGAAGGTAGAGAGAGAGAGAGAGAAGGTAGAGAGAGAGAGAGAGAGAAGGTAGAGAGAGAGAGAAGCATTCACTGGTGGGTTAAGATACACAGTTTTATCTTCAGTTACTGTATCCTTGTGGGTTAGTTTGTTCCATGTAATGTTATGAAAGTCTGAAATTGCCTCCCTGCTCTCGCGAATTTATTCTTATCCTGCTATTTCTCTTCTCTCTGCCGCCTTTCTTATTCTGCACTTTACCCAAGCTCTACTGCTCTATCTTTGGGCCTTCTTGCAGCTCTGGTTAAATTATGGATTCCTAATTTTCTATTTACCGATCTCCTGACTAACAGTTTTATGTGACTTCCCGTTGTTTTTTTTTTTTTTTGCCATGGCTTCCATCGTCTCATGTTATTTAACTTAGTACTTCCTTTGTCCCGTTGTATCCCCCCACACCGGAAATTCATTCTTCTATTATCTGTCCCTTCCCTTGGTAAGATGAGATAAAGAAGCGAGGGACGTAAAGAAGAGGGACGTGTGAAGAGTGTGAGGTGGAACACGCTCCTAAGGATGAAAAAAAATTATGGAACAGAGGGGTGCAATAGGTAGAAGAGCATTACAGCAATGGACAGTAGTGAATTGATATTTACACGAGGATGGTAAATCATGAGTCGACTGATCTTTTTATGACATGGTTTATTTACAAAATACTCGAACCATCTGAAATAAGGATTTTAAACGTACAAGGTTTCTAAGAATATTTTTGATAATATTAACACCAACCTGCAGCTATCGTGACAAATCTACAGTAATATTAAAGCGAAAAATCAATCAAAACAAAGGTAAATATTTAAACTGAAAAAAAGTATTATCTACTTCCAAGTTATTGGTCATAAATTCAGAGCAGATTCAGTCGAAAGAGAAAATATCCCCACAATTTATTCCGAGAGACGCTGGGCTCTTAGGTGACGAAAGATGTCACAGGGCACTGAGTGATTGTTTAACACTTGTGTGATGTAATAAAAACACAGGTAATGTAGAATTCTGTCCACTTACCTTTATCACATTTAAGTCTTAATGTTACAACTACAATCTTCGAGGAATTTAACAACGGGAACAGTTTAAACAGTAGCTTAAAATGTAAATGTGGCAGACCCTGCCTTCAAAACAGAGATAGTGTGCTCACAGAACACTGCTATAGGCAGGCCACAGAACACTGCTATAGGCAGGCCACAGAACGTTGCTCTAGGCAGGCCACAGAACGTTGCTCTAGGCAGGCCACAGAACGTTGCTCTAGGCAGGCCACAGAACGTTGCTCTAGGCAGGCCACAGAACGTTGCTCTAGGCAGGCCACAGAACGTTGCTCTAGGCAGGCCACAGAACGTTGCTCTAGGCAGGCCACAGAACGTTGCTCTAGGCAGGCCACAGAACGTTGCTCTAGGCAGGCCACAGCCCCTTGTAACACAACGAGTGGCAGCGGAAAAGCTTGTGTTTACCTAAATTTCGAAACATAACTTTTACCACTAACCAGTTAATTACAGCTTCGTGTCCAGGTTCCTTAACTTCCCATCACCTATTTCTACACTACCATCTACCCTACCTAGGTCTACTCTCAACTACCCTACCTTGGTCTACTCTCAACTACCCTACCTTGGTCTACTCTCAACTACCCTACCTTGGTCTACTCTCAACTGCCCTACCTAGGTCTACTCTCAACTGCCCTACCTAGGTCTACTCTCAACTGCCCTACCTTGGTCTACTCTCAACTGCCCTACCTTGGTCTACTCTCAACTGCCCTACCTTGGTCTACTCTCAACTGCCCTACCTTGGTCTACTCTCAACTGCCCTACCTTGGTCTACTCTCAACTGCCCTACCTTGGTCTACTCTCAACTGCCCTACCTTGGTCTACTCTCAACTGCCCTACCTTGGTCTACTCTCAACTGCCCTACCTTGGTCTACTCTCAACTGCCCTACCTTGGTCTACTCTCAACTGCCCTACCTTGGTCTACTCTCAACTGCCCTACCTTGGTCTACTCTCAACTACCCTACCTTGGTCTACTCTCAACTACCCTACCTTGGTCTACTCTCAACTACCCTACCTTGGTCTACTCTCAACTACCCTACCTTGGTCTACTCTCAACTAAAAAATTCTTTTTAAAGCAATATTACATAAGGCAATTTTGGTGTAAGGGAAAAAGGACTAATAACCCCATTTTCTGTACTGTATATATTTACTGAAAACAACACTATGACCGACGTGTTGGTCCTGGACGCGCACATTATCATGAGCCAGGATATTTTTACATTTTCCCCCGATAGAAGTAACGAAGCTGAGGAAACAGCTTGTTCAGCTATGAAAGTTTGTCTTTTGTCAGCTAGAGTATAGCATTAGCGTCAAGACAAGCACCGGCAGCTAAGTACAGCTTAACACACGGAGTTACCGGATAATAGCAATACTGTTTCCTAAGCTTGAGCTTAACCCAGAGGTCGGGAAATCGAGGTAAATTACCCAAAATTGGGTAAAAATTAAAACTGAACAAAAATTAATTTAATAAACGAGATAAATTCCGTTGCTTTATCTCGTATAGTATACACTTTTCAGCTTGTATGACTGTTCTCCATACAAATGGATTCATTACACTATTTTGGATTTGAATGCTCCTTGTGTCTCCCCGATTATGTGGACTTTCAAGTCCAGTGGGTAATTTCGCCCTACACAAATTTGTTTTTGGATAATATTCAAAAAAGTTCGCTGACCTCTGCTACTTAACCAAAACAAACCAAGACGAGTGTGTTTCTCCTGGTTGAACCTGCTTGGCCTGGTCACGGACCGGACCGCGGGGGCGTTGACCCCCGCGTCTGAGACTGTGGAGTAGCGCGTTAACGAGAGTAAATGACACTTACGTCCAGCTCACGACGCTAAGAGACACTGAATATATGTCCAACCTGGACACTTGTGTCCTCTTCAACAACAGATGGTCGGTATTGTTATTTAAGATTTACAATGAAAAGTGTGAGAACATCAAGTGTTGCAGTTGAGGAGTGGTGGAGGAGCCAAGTGTTGCAGTTGATGAGTGGTGGAGGAGCCAAGTGTTGCAGTTGATGAGTGGTGGAGGAGCCAAGTGTTGCAGTTAGTGCTGTAACAAGCCTGGGACAGCAGCGTGTTACCGTGGCAGTTGAAGTGTTGCAGCATATAAGTAATGCAGCGTATAAGCATTGCAGCGCATAAGTGTTGCAGCGTGTGTTGCAACAAGTGTGAGAGGCAACAAGTGTGAGGCAGCAGTGTTAGTGTGGCAGTTTCTCCCAGCGTGTCGTAGCGTTCATTATATTTAAACTGCTATTATTAGCCTTTATCAAGGTTATATTACGGAATATTTGTAGAAGCGAGGTTATATTACCCTCCAGCTGACTCATAATAGAGTATTATACTCTAATTCGTTTTCAACACCACCATAATAGGCGCTCTAATTTTAATAACTAAATATTACATTACATTTCCCTTGGATTACATTACCTCCACTTATATTCCATTATATTCCCCGTCATAGTCCATTCCCCGTCATATTTCATTATATTATCCTTCATATTCCCCGTCATATTCCACTATATTCCCCGTCATATTCCACTATATTCCCCGTCATATTCCACTATATTCCCCGTCATATTCCATTATATTCCCCGTCATATTCCACTATATTCCCCGTCATATTCCACTATATTCCCCGTCATATTCCACTATATTCCCCGTCATATTCCACTATATTCCCCGTCATATTCCACTATATTCCCCGTCATATTCCATTATATTCCCCGTCATATTCCACTATATTCCCCGTCATATTCCACTATATTCCCCGTCATATTCCATTATATTCCCCGTCATATTCCACTATATTCCCCGTCATATTCCACTATATTCCCCGTCATATTCCACTATATTCCCCGTCATATTCCACTATATTCCCCGTCATATTCCACTATATTCCCCGTCATATTCCATTATATTCCCCGTCATATTCCACTATATTCCCCGTCATATTCCACTATATTCCCCGTCATATTTCATTATATTCCCCGTCATATTCCACTATATTCCCCGTCATATTCCACTATATTCCCCGTCATATTCCACTATATTCCCCGTCATATTCCACTATATTCCCCGTCATATTCCACTATATTCCCCGTCATATTCCATTACCTTCCCGTCATATTCCATTACCTTCCCGTCATATTCCATTACCTTCCCGTCATATTCCATTACCGTCCCGTCATATTCCATTACCGTCCCGTCATATTCCATTACCGTCCCGTCATATTCCATTACCGTCCCGTCATATTCCATTATCGTCCCGTCATATTCCATTATCGTCCCGTCATATTCCATTACCTTCCCGTCATATTCCATTACCTTCCCGTCATATTCCATTACCTTCCCGTCATATTCCATTACCTTCCCGTCATATTCCATTACCTTCCCGTCATATTCCATTACCTTCCCGTCATATTCCATTACCTTCCCGTCATATTCCATTACCTTCCCGTCATATTCCATTACCGTCCCGTTATTCCATTACCTTCCCGTCATATTCCATTACCTTCCCGTCATATTCCATCATACCGTCCCGTCATATTCCATTACCTTCCCGTCATATTCCATTACCTTCCCGTCATATTCCATTACCGTCCCGTCATATTCCATTACCGTCCCGTCATATTCCATTACCTTCCCGTCATATTCCATTACCTTCCCGTCATATTCCATTACCTTCCCGTCATATTCCATTACCTTCCCGTCATATTCCATTACCGTCCCGTCATATTCCATTACCGTCCCGTCATATTCCATTATCGTCCCGTCATATTCCATTATCGTCCCGTCATATTCCATTACCTTCCCGTCATATTCCATTACCTTCCCGTCATATTCCATTACCGTCCCGTTATTCCATTACCTTCCCGTCATATTCCATTACCTTCCCGTCATATTCCATTACCTTCCCATTATTCCATTACCTTCCCGTCATATTCCATTACCGTCCCGTTATTCCATTACCTTCCCGTCATATTCCATTATCGTCCCGTCATATTCCATTACCTTCCCGTCATATTCCATTACCTTCCCGTCATATTCCATTACCTTCCCGTCATATTCCATTACCGTCCCGTCATATTCCATTACCGTCCCGTCATATTCCATTACCGTCCCGTCATATTCCATTATCGTCCCGTCATATTCCATTATCGTCCCGTCATATTCCATTACCTTCCCGTCATATTCCATTACCTTCCCGTCATATTCCATTACCTTCCCGTCATATTCCATTACCGTCCCGTTATTCCATTACCGTCCCGTCATATTCCATTATCGTCCCGTCATATTCCATTATCGTCCCGTCATATTCCATTACCGTCCCGTCATATTCCATTATCGTCCCGTCATATTCCATTACCTTCCCGTCATATTCCATTACCGTCCCGTTATTCCATTACCGTCCCGTCATATTCCATTATCGTCCCGTCATATTCCATTATCGTCCCGTCATATTCCATTACCGTCCCGTCATATTCCATTACCTTCCCGTCATATTCCATTACCGTCCCGTCATATTCCATTACCGTCCCGTCATATTCCATTATCGTCCCGTCATATTCCATTATCGTCCCGTCATATTCCATTACCGTCCCGTCATATTCCATTATCGTCCCGTCATATTCCATTACCTTCCCGTCATATTCCATTACCGTCCCGTTATTCCATTACCGTCCCGTCATATTCCATTACCGTCCCGTCATATTCCATTACCGTCCCGTCATATTCCATTATCGTCCCGTCATATTCCATTACCTTCCCGTCATATTCCATTACCGTCCCGTCATATTCCATTACCGTCCCGTTATTCCATTATCGTCCCGTCATATTCCATTACCGCCCCGTCATATTCCATTACCGTCCCGTCATATTCCATTATCGTCCCGTCATATTCCATTACCTTCCCGTCATATTCCATTACCGTCCCGTCATATTCCATTACCGTCTCGTCATATTCCATTACCGTCTCGTCATATTCCATTACCTTCCCGTCATATTCCATTATCGTCCCGTCATATTCCATTACCTTCCCGTCATATTCCATTACCGTCCCGTTATTCCATTACCGTCCCGTTATTCCATTACCGTCCCGTCATATTCCATTACCTTCCCGTCATATTCCATTACCTTCCCGTCATATTCCATTATCGTCCCGTCATATTCCATTATCGTCCCGTCATATTCCATTATCGTCCCGTCATATTCCATTACCGTCCCGTCATATTCCATTACCGTCCCGTCATATTCCATTATCGTCCCGTCATATTCCATTATCGTCCCGTCATATTCCATTATCGTCCCGTCATATTCCATTATCGTCCCGTCATATTCCATTACCTTCCCGTCATATTCCATTACCTTCCCGTCATATTCCATTACCGTCCCGTCATATTCCATTACCTTCCCGTCATATTCCATTATCGTCCCGTCATATTCCATTATCGTCCCGTCATATTCCATTATCGTCCCGTCATATTCCATTACCGTCCCGTCATATTCCATTACCTTCCCGTCATATTCCATTATCGTCCCGTCATATTCCATTATCGTCCCGTCATATTCCATTACCGTCCCGTCATATTCCATTACAATTCAATAATTTCCAATATATTTCCTCATCGTAGTAATTAAACCATCACTTATTAAAACTGCAAAAAATTATACAGAATATATCAGAGTAAACCCGGGGCTGATATAACATAACCCGTATATCTCATATGAGGTTATATTACTATACTTCAATCACTGCTGCAGGCGGTAATACACAATTACCAGCACTTAAGAGAGAGAAGCAGCTGACCACGATGTTTCGGTCCGACTTGTAGCATTAACAAGTCACGCTCAGACGAGTGAGGGATCCGGGTTATTTGTGTATTGTTCCAGTCACGGTATTGTGCCTTTTTTTTGTTCTTGAGGCAGTAATTCCACCAGCCTTTTGCACATTCCCACACATACTTAAATGGTAGGGAATATTTTGGTATAAACTTTGGTTTATCATGGTTAGAGAACAAAAGTTTTATAATAATCACGTCGTAGTGTGTGCTCACTTGTCTGTCTAAACCAGAGTATATTTTCCATGTAACATTGTATGAGGATGTATAGTCACGCTGGCGTCCTCAAGAGCAGGGCAAGAGCCGAGACTCGACCCCTCGCAACCACAACTAGGAAGCCAAGGGTGCGTCATCCAGGAGTGCATGTGTGGGCAAGCTCCCTCAGACACCTGCTACCCATGCTTCACCTAGCACCTGGAACCTGGGTATTATTAAGGCTGTTGTGGGTCGCATTCTGAAGGGGGGAAAAAAAGGATGGTATACCATCGCTAAGGTCCAATTTTGAAATGAACTGAGGTAGGATAACAGGTAGCAGTAGTAGTATAGAAGTATAATAGTAATGTAGTAGTATAGTTGTGGTAGTGCAGTGGTAGTAGTTGTAGCAGAGTACAGGAGTAGCAGTAGTGTAGTAGTAGAGGTACAGTAGCAGTAGTAATAGTAGTACTACTACTAACTGCTATTGCTTCATTTACGGAACATTCTGACCGAGATCTTAGTAAGTAAAATTGAACTTATAAAACAAATCACCACAAATATTAAAGTCTATCTAGTTGTTCTTTTAACTACAAATCCTGTACTACCGAGGGTAATTATCAGATATACACAGTTCTAATTCTCACCGTATCAGCAGTAATTGCTTTATTCCTCACATTCCGTTTCTCACTATGTTGTATCCTCTGGGGAAAATGACATCAGTTATGACTCCTGGCTGATATCTGTATTACCTATTAAATCAGTTATTTTTCCTATTTAATGATTCTTTGAAACATGTTACACTATGTTTGCATGTATGACATTTAGTCTCCGTTCTTCCTGACTGTTTGTTTAAGCAAGTTGTTATCTTCCGTTCTATTGCGTGGACTCTTGGCAATCCTTCCTAGCGTGGACTCGCCTAGTTATACTTGCTAATGTTCTCTAACCCATATGGGTTTAACGCCTATTTCCATATAATAAAAATAAAAATAATAAATGAAGGGAGACAGAAAACGGAAAACTAGGAAAGGGAATAAAGATTGGAAAGAAAAAATGGTAAACGAAGTCTACCGAAATGAAGGGAAGATAAAGAGGTAAAAGGAAGGAAGGAGAAGAAGAATGAGTAGATAAGGAAAAGGGGCATAGGAGAGAAGGAAGAGGGACGGAGGAGAGAAGGAAGAGGGATGGAGGAGAGAAGGAAGAGGGACGGAAAAGAGAATGAAGAGGGACGGAGGAGAGAAGGAAGAGGGACGGAGGAGAGAAGGAAGAGGGACGGAGGAGAGAAGGAAGAGGGACGGAGGAGAGAAGGAAGAGGGACGGAGGAGAGAAGGAAGAGGGACGGAGGAGAGAAGGAAGAGGGACGGAGGAGAGAAGGAAGAGGGACGGAGGAGAGAAGGAAGAGGGACGGAGGAGAGAAGGAAGAGGGACGGAGGAGAGAAGGAAGAGGGACGGAGAAGAGAAGGAAGAGGGACGGAGGAGAGAAGGAAGAGGGACGGAGGAGAGAAGGAAGAGGGACGGAGGAGAGAAGGAAGAGGGACGGAGGAGTGAAGGAAGAGGGGCGGAGGAGAGAAGGAAGAGGGGCGGAGGAGAGAAGGAAGAGGGGCGGAGGAGAGAAGGAAGAGGGACGGAGGAGAGAAGGAAGAGGGACGGAGGAGAGAAGGAAGAGGGACGGAGGAGAGAAGGAAGAGGGACGGAGGAGAGAAGGAAGAGGGACGGAGGAGAGAAGGAAGAGGGACGGAGGAGAGAAGGAAGAGGGACGGAGGAGAGAAGGAAGAGGGACGGAGGAGAGAAGGAAGAGGGACGGAGGAGAGAAGGAAGAGGGACGGAGGAGAGAAGGAAGAGGGACGGAGGAGAGAAGGAAGAGGGACGGAGGAGAGAAGGAAGAGGGACGGAGGAGAGAAGGAAGAGGGACGGAGGAGAGGAGAGGATAATTAAAAGAATAGAGTAATTGGTGAGAGGTAATGAGTATAATGATAGAGAGGACAAATGAACACGAAAAGCAAACGTAAAGAAGGGAAGGCATAAGTAGAAGCAGCGAAGAGAGAAGCAGTAACTACGGTAAGACAGAGGAAAAAAGGGAGAAAGTGAAGTAATTTATGATAAACATTGGGGTACGTGGATAACTTAAGCGTAATGAACACTGATCAATGTTCAATAACAACCCTCACAAGAGCATCGAAATATATCATTTAAGTCTCCAGTAAGTTATTGTTGAGCGTTAACATTTTGTTCTGATTTTTAACCCCGGAGGGTTAGCCACCCAGGACAGCCCAAGACAGTCAGTGCGTCATTAAGGACTGTCTGATTTCCATTGTGGTCCTTCAATTTTATCCCACAAGATGCGACCTACACCGATTGACTAACACCTACTTACTTGCTAGGTGAACAGGGACAGAAGGTGTAAGGAACACGCCCAATGTTTCCACTCGTGCCGGGGATCGAACCACCGACTGTGTGTGTGTGTGTGTCTGTGTGTCTGTGTGTCTGTGTGTGTGTGTGTGTGTGTGTGTGTCTGTGTGTGTGTGTGTGTGTGTGTGTGTGTGTGTGTGTGTGTGTGTGTGTGTGTGTGTGTGTGTGTGTGTGTGTGTGTGTGTGTGTGTGTGTGTGTGTGTGTGTGTGTCTGTCTGTCTGTCTGTCTGTCTGTCTGTCTGTCTGTACACTCACCTAGTTGAGGTTGCGGGGGTCGAGTCCGAGCTCCTGGCCCCGCCTCTTCACTGATCGCTACTAGGTCACTCTCCCTGAGCCGTGAGCTTTATCATACCTCTGCTTAAAGCTATGTATGGATCCTGCTTCCACTACATCGCTTCCCAAACTATTCCACTTACTGACTACTCTGTGGCTGAAGAAATACTTCCTAACATCCCTGTGATTCATCTGTGTCTTCAACTTCCAACTGTCCCCCCTTGCTACTGTGTCCAATCTCTGGAACATCCTGTCTTCGTCCACCTTGTCAATTCCTCTCAGTATTTTGTATGTCGTTATCATGTCCACCCTATCTCTCCTGTCCTCCAGTGTCGTCAGGTTGATTTCCCTTAACCTCTCCTCGTAGGACATACCTCTTAGCTCTGGGACTAGTCTTGTTGCAAACCTTTGCACTTTCTCTAGTTTCTTTACATGCTTGGCTAGGTGTGGGTTCCAAACTGGTGCCGCATACTCCAATATGGGCCTAACGTACACGGTGTACAGGGTCCTGAATGATTCCTTATTAAGATGTCGGAATGCTGTTCTGAGGTTTGCTAGGCGCCCATATGCTGCAGCAGTTATTTGGTTGATGTGCGCTTCAGGAGATGTGCCTGGTGTTATACTCACCCCAAGATCTTTTTCCTTGAGTGAGGTTTGTAGTCTCTGGCCCCCTAGACTGCACTCCGTCTGCGGTCTTCTTTGCCCTTCCCCAATCTTCATGACTTTGCACTTGATTGTGTGTGTGTGTGTGTGTGTGTGTGTGTGTGTGTGTGTGTGTGTGTGTGTGTGTGTGTGTGTGTGTGTGTGTCGCGAGAGTTGCCTACCAGCGTTGGTGGGTAGTCTTCACCCCTTACTCCCCTCTTAAAAGGGCAGTGTGTACATACCCTTTACTATCCCAGTATACCATTAAGGTTTGTAATGTCATTTTAACCCACGACCTTTATAAATATTTTTTTTCTTCCTCTCCTCCTCTATCTTGTTTCTCTTTCCATCTCTTTCTTTTTTGGAAAGAAATTTAGAATAACGGAACAACGGGTTCTAACTCACTCGCCCCTGGTTCAAACCCCACCCGTTCCGTGCTTTTTTTTTTTTAAGGTGTTGAAGATCCAAAAGTGAAGACAAAGTCATGGTGTAAGAACCAGCTGGACAAACATTCTGTAAACAGTCTTAAACAAGATGGTAGACTGAGGCAAACTGTGGTCAGCAGTTCTTGATGCTAGTTCAACTGCATCAAGAGTTTTAAAACAATGACACAAGTAGTAGTGGTGATGGTAGTGGTGGTGGTGGTAGTAGTAGTAGTGATGGTAGTGGTAGTAGTAGCGGTGGTGGTAGTAGTGGTGGTGGTAGTGGTGGTAGTGGTGGTGGTAGTGGTGGTAGTGGTGGTAGCAGTGATGGTAGTAGTAGTAGTAGTAGTGATGGTAGTGGTAGTAGTAGTGGTGGTGGTAGTAGTAGTGGTGGTGGTGGTGGTAGTGGTAGTAGCAGTGATGGTAGTAGTGGTAGTGGTGGAAGTAGTAGTGGTGGTAGTGGTGGTGGTGGTAGTGGTGGTGGTGGTAGTAGTGGTGGTGGTGATGGTAGTAGTGGTAGTAGCAGTGATGGTAGTAGTAGTAGTAGTGGTGGTGGTGGTGGTAGTAGTAGTAGCAGTGATGGTAGTAGTAGTAGTAGTGGTGGTGGTGGTAGTAGTAGTAGTAGTGATAGTGATGGTGGTAGTAGTAGTAGTAGCAGTGATAGTAGTGGTGGTAGTAGTAGTAGTAGTGATAGTGGTGGTGGTAGTAGTAGTAGTAGTAGTAGTGATGGTAGTGGTGGTGGTAGTAGTGGTGGTAGTAGTGGTGGTGGTGGTAGTGGTAGTAGTAGGTGGTGGTAGTAGTAGTAGTAGTGGTGGTAGTAGTGGTGGTAGTAGTAGTAGTGGTGGTAGTAGTAGTAGTGGTAGTAGTAGTAGTGGTGGTGGTAGTAGTAGTAGTGGTGGTGGTAGTAGTAGTGGTAGTAGTAGTAGTGGTGGTGGTAGTAGTGGTGGTAGTAGTAGTAGTGGTGGTAGTAGTGGTGGTGGTGGTAGTAGTAGTGGTGGTGGTAGTAGTAGTAGTGGTGGTGGTGGTAGTAGTAGTGGTGGTGGTGGTGGTGGTGGTAGTAGTAGTGGTGGTGGTGGTGGTGGTAGTAGTAGTAGTGGTGGTGGTAGTAGTAGTAGTGGTGGTGGTGGTGGTAGTAGTAGTAGTGGTGGTGGTGGTGGTAGTAGTAGTAGTGGTGGTGGTGGTAGTAGTAGTAGTAGTAGTAGTGGTGGTGGTGGTAGTAGTAGTAGTGGTGGTGGTGGTAGTAGTAGTAGTGGTGGTGGTAGTAGTAGTGGTGGTGGTGGTGGTGGTGGTAGTAGTAGTGGTGGTGGTGGTGGTGGTGGTGGTGGTGGTAGTAGTGGTGGTGGTGGTGGTAGTAGTGGTGGTAGTGGTGGTAGTAGTAGTAGTGGTGGTGGTGGTGGTAGTAGTGGTGGTGGTAGTAGTGGTGGTGGTAGTAGTAGTGGTGGTGGTGGTAGTGGTAGTAGTGGTAGTAGTAGTATCTGCTACCAAGCTTCTCAGAATATCGTGTTGTCGACGTCCACCTGCACCACTAGCGGTGCAGGTGGTACACATCTAAGAGTTGCAGTGGAGCAACACGTAGTGGCAGCACCAACACCACTATAAACAAGATGTAGTCTGTACTTCATCCATTACACCCACTCTCACTCTCGCGTAAAATTCGTTCCATTTTCTTTCAAAATGGCATGGAATATACCCCCCCCCCCCCGGTTTAAAGCCGGAAGTGGCCGGAGGTGAAAGGTGGCATAAGAGCCTTTTGCTTTACTATCCTTGCCTGAAGTATGGAGATAATAAATGATAGTTCTCAATCTAAATAAAGATGGTCCTTCTCAGAAGATAACCTAGGTATGAAAATCAAAATCGTTCGCTCTCTCTATTTCCCATGTACTCCCTCCCTCCCTTTCCTTCTCTAAAATAAACTTTTCGATCACAAACAGCTAATGGTCTCATGAATAATATAAAATATTAATGGGGTTACTAATCAGAAGGCTTAGTAACCCATCATCAGATTTCCAGTGGGATCCTTTAATCATCTCACCATACATGTGATCTACACCCGTCGCCTAACACCCTGATACATACATACTGCTAGGTAATCAGGGCCAGCAGGCGTAAGGAAACATACTCAAAGATCGAACCTGGGTCCCTAATTGCGCGAGCCACAAGCACCTACGGAAATAAGGGGCAACAGTAACAGTTGCAACAGACACAATGATCAGGATAAAAAGGGAGGTGAGGTACCTGGCTCCCGTGGCATTGCCACAGAGTCTGGGAGTGCCAAACTGAGGATGATCAGTGCCGTTCTCGATGTACCAGTTGGTGTCATTGTCCAGCCACCTGAAACATCAATAATTACAATTATAGATACCTTCATACGAATTCATAAATGTACACACACACACACACACACACACACACACACACACACACACACACACACACACACACACACACACACACAACTGGGACTTGACAAGCGTCCAAAACTGACCGAAATTACGGGTTTTTGGTGAATTGTTGCAGTCACGGTATTGTGACCCAGAAAGGGGCGAAATATACAGATCAATTAATTTCCCCGAGTTTGTTTCCATGTGGGTTTTTACTCAGCAGTGACAAATGTTCATTACACTTAACTTACACACAAATACGAGTACACACGCGAGAAACGAGTACGTTGCTGCCATAAAGGATATTTTGAAAGCGATAACTCGCCAGAGATGTAAAAATCAGAACACGCTACACATCTAAAATCTTCACTAGCCTTAAGTCATACCCAGCGATGTGTACCTACAGTGAAAATACCCAGGATGTTTAAGATGGAACTGATATGTTGAGTTGGACGCATCAGTGAGCAGAATGCAAAGTTTGCCTGCAATACAAGGCCAGCAACACCTTGCAACACTACTCCCGTTTATCTACGTAATGTATTACACGGAAAGACCGGGTTTTGGATTATACAACCACACTACAGTAAGAGACCAGGTCTTGAATTATTCCCACCGTACAGGTTCTATTTGGTGCTACTTACAATTCCAGTACCACCTAGTGTTACTTAACATTCCAGTGCTACCTGGTGCTACTTAACATTCCAGCAACAACCGCGCCACCTAATCTGCAGAGTTATGAGAAAATTTCCTGTCACTGACCAACCTCGTATCCCTCACGATGGTGCCGGTCGTATTTTTGTCATGGACCGTCCGTAGAAAACTGGAGTTAAATTTTTTTTATGGCATATACTGAAGACAAGTTGATAAGGCCCATATGCAACGCTGGGGGATCTTTACCTCTGAAACTACTAGAACTGTTTCTATCAGTCTCCTGTATTCGACTGAAGTCTGTTGTTCAGGCGAAAAGTTTCGGCAATAAAGATTCCAAAATAAAAGAATTGAGGAACACTGCAGCAAGATCCTTCTCAAAAGAAATGGCTGGGACAATGTGTGTTTTTAGTTGTATTTTAAGAACTGTTTAAATGATTACTTATGCTTTAATGTTACACATTACTCGTGGGAAAAGAATTAAATCTGGGAGGTAATGAGAATTACTCCAAGGAAGGAGAAGGTAGCCCAAATTCCTTGGAATAAGAACACCTCGCCCTGGAATATTCGACCTCAATTAGGGGTTAGTTTCCTAACTTTTGGAATTTGCTTGTAACACGTTAAGGCACAAACACACCAGTCACGATGCCAAAGGTGTCTTGTGGTTGGGACATTGCCAAACTGTGATAAAAATAGCAGAGAAGGCAGCTACTAAGCGAGACACGGGAACCATGTGAGTGGTGGAGTTACGAGCGTTTGTCACGAGGAACCAGCCGCCTATCAGTTTGACCTTAGTTGTCCACAAGGATGTTCAGAAGGGAATATGTACACCCGGGGAGACCTGGACAGCCTTCAAGAGTGGTGAAATAATTTAATGGAATTCAACCCAAATATGTGAAAGGTCATATACACAGGGAAAGATGAGAGAAGGCAAAAGAGTACCGTCTGGGAGGAGACTAAAATATCACAATTCAAAGGCTCTGGAAGTAAACATCACAACGGAAACATCACTGGACTTACACATCTGCCCTAAAACGTTGGCGACATATAACAGACATCGGAATATAACTTCCTTCAGGGTTTATTAAATAACTCAAGGACTTTGGAAAAGAAGCTAAAGGAACTGAATCCAACGGCACAGAAGGACCATGAAAGACATGATCACGACGTGCCAGAGTCACAGTAGATGAGGACTGTTTCAAGTGCATGGAAAATAGACAGTATCAAATGCAACTAAAATACAAATGAATAACGGGAACGTTAAAAAAAATGCATTAGCCTCAGGGCAATAATAAAGCAGAAAGGGCTGCATGAAAAGTAATGGAGGCAAACTCAGTTTCACGAGTAGGTATAACAGGAACCAACAAGTCGAGAATTAATAACGTCTGAGTCATGTTCCAAGCCTCGATCTTAACGAAAATATCTGGGCGAGTGCAAGCCAGTACAGACTCGTACATCAGCACGAGGACACGCAAGGAAGGTGTCGTACCTAAACGCTATAGGTCGCCTGAGTACACTCGACCTACATTTCCTTCCTACTGTGAAATAACTTTTGAAAATTCAGAGAATCGCGCACCCACCAAGCGTTGCCCCAGGTCCAGCTGGTGGCTTGTTTACACCGCTGTATTCGAGAAATAACCTGCCTTCAGGAGTCATTTCTGTTATAAATATTTTACTTAATTAAGATAATCAAGTTTGCATTGGGGGCTGCCACCTTCGACAGACGTAATGAAGAGTCAACACGCCAGTCAATTCATTGATTTCTCGCAGACCAAGAAATGGGACAGTACCAAGGAGGACAGCAGGTGTGGAGGACAGCAGGTGTGGAGGGCAGTAGGTGTGGAGGGCAGCAGGTGTGGAAGAAGACAGGCAACGCTCATTAATATCCGTGTCAACCGCACGCAAGAAAGCAATCATTTTTGGCTCGTACAGCAGCTATTTTATCAACCTGAATGATCAACCCAGTTTCTGGAAATCGAAGCACAGGAGAAACACTTATTTGGAAGTATTAAATTTTTTTTAAATAAAAATGTATTACACACACACACACACACACCTACCTTCAGCTGGCATGGGCAGAGATTGTGCTCTGACCGGACCTTCACGGGTGACCTAACCTTAATAGCTTTTAGCTTAGTAGCTCCTCATAGTAACTGACTTGCATACTGCTACTTCTACTGTTTTCAACATTGTAATTATTGCCTCTTTATTAGTAATTCCTCCTCCTGGGAAACAGGCACACAACTAAACAAAATTAAAACATTGCAGCCACAGCAAGTCTTAACCCACTCTTTTCCACAGTCAGAACTTGATTAAATGACCGTATGTTTGCAGTCACAAAATCTGACAATCATACAAGATTCGCTCAACAAAACACTGCAGGTAGTTTCTGTAAACCAGCAGTAACCAGTATCATGACAAAGAGGTAAGACCAGTCCACACGGTGTTGAACATTGTGGAGGTACCGAAGGAAGTGCTGAGTACCCCTGAAAGATGTGGATGCAGCAATATGACCAGGTACAATCTCGAGTCCAGTGCTGAAGGAAGGTGCTGAAGTCCTTTAAAGTCTATGGGTAACTGGAGGCTACCAGAGATGTACAACAAGTGCTATACCAACAATAAAAAATACAGAAAAGGGGCATTAACAACAACAACAACAAAAATACACCTACCCACACAACAGGTCAAACACCAACATCCCTTCAACCAACCCATCCCTTCAACCACCCTCAACATCCCTCCAACCACCCTCAACATCCCCCCAACATCCCTCCAACCACCCCCCAACATCCATCCAACCACCCCCCAACATCCATCCAACCACCCACAACATCCCTCCAACCACCCACAACATCCCTCCAACCACCCACAACATCCCTCCAACCACCCTCAACATCCCTCCAACCACCCACAACATCCCTCCAACCACCCACAACATCCCTTCAACCATCCTCAACCACCCACAACATCCCTCCAACTACCCCCAACATCCCTTCAACCACCCTCAACATCCCTCCAACCACCCTCAACATCCCTTCACCCACCCTCAACCACCCACAACATCCCTCCAACCACCCACAACATCCCTCCAACCACCCACAACATCCCTCCAACCACCCTCAACATCCCTTCAACCACCCTCAACCACCCACATCCCTCCAACCACCCACAACATCCCTCCAACCACCCACAACATCCCTTCAACCACCCTCAACATCCCTTCAACCACCCTCAACATCCCTCCAACCACCCTCAACATCCCTCCAACCACCCTCAACATCCCTCCAACCACCTACAACATCCCTCCAACCACCCACAACATCCCTCCAACCACCCACAACATCCCTCCAACCACCCACAACATCCCTCCAACCACCCACATCCCTCCAACCACCCACAACATCCCTCCAACCACCCACAACATCCCTCCAACCACCCACAACATCCCTCCAACCACCCACAACATCCCTTCAACCACCCACAACATCCCTTCAACCACCCACAACATCCCTCCAACCACCCCCCAACATCCCTCCAACCACCCCCTAACATCCCTCCAACCACCCCCCAACATCCCTCCAACCACCCCCCAACATCCCTCCAACCACCCACAACATCCCTCCAACCACCCACAACATCCCTCCAACCACCCACAACATCCCTCCAACCACCCACAACATCCCTCCAACCACCCGCGTCGTCAATATCTCAGCCCACAAAAGTCTGCCAATGGTCATTTTGCTGCTCTATTCTCTACTTTTTTCCTCTAATTCGCAATGTTTTGCGCCAGTCTTCTTGGTTAAGTATTTTACTGCACGATTTCAGCTTCAATTGGTTTACCTTGGGGTCCACGCCAGCTGGCTGGAAGGTTCAACTCACTTGCTCATTCCTGAGCTCATCAAGTTAGTTACCTATGCATTAGTTGTAATTTCAACACACGAATTAATCAGCTAAAACGGAACATGATTACTGTTTGCCCAGACAAACCTTACGTTCTCAAAGCCTCGCAAGTTGCGATTTTCAACGTATTATTGCGTTCCATTGGTCTTGCTCCTTCCCCCCAAATGTTCATTATGAATGAACAAAAACGTAATCTAACCTAACGTAAGCCTAACCTAATCAAATTTAACTGAACCACATCTAAGTAACCAAATCAAACCTAACTTAAACGTCAGTAGAAAATCCTTACGAAAACCCAGTGTTTCAATTATAAGTTACTTGTATCAAGAACAAGAGAACGTTCCTTGTATCTAGAACAAGAGAACGTAGCTCGATTGGCAGGGTACTCATCTCACACACAGAGGTCAGTGGTTCGATCCCCAGTAAGGGTGGAAACATTAGTGTGTGTTGCCTTAACACGCCTGCTGTCCCTTTTCACCTAGCAGTAAAATAGGTATCTACGTGTTATCCGACGCGTGTGAGTCGCATCCTGGGGACAAAATTCACCTAATTTGCCCAAATTACTCTGCATAACAAGGGGCTTTCTATATAGTAGTATATCACAGCTGTCAGCACCAGACCAGCCGGGCTGTGATTAGTACGCTGGACTGAGGCCAGCAGTAAGAGCCTAGTTGATCAGGCCGGTTGATCCACAGGGAGGTCTAGTC